>NW_004444040.1:8994003-8995422 GCF_000243295.1 Trichechus manatus latirostris
ATTCCCATTCTTTGCAATGTTATCCATAATTTGTTATGATCCACACAGCTGAATGCCTTTGCATAGTCAATAAAACACAGGTAAACATTTTTCTGGTATTCTCTGCTTTCAGCCAGGATCCACCTGACATCAGCAATGATATCCCTGGTTCCACATCATCTTCTGAATTCGGCCTGAATTTCTGGCAGTTCCCTGTCGATATACTGTTGCAGCTGCTTTTGAATGATATATATATACATAAAGGTTACAAATGATGTGAGACAAGATGGCTGTATTAATAATCTAGATAATGCTATACTCTCTCTTTCTCTGAAATAGCACAGATAAAAATAATTACGTTATAGAATAGATTAGCTCTTGATTATTTACCTGTTTCCCAAGAAAGAGGTTGTGCTTTGGTAACAGCAAATTGTTGTGTATATACTTAATGGCATCTAACTGAAAATATATTGAGATATAGTTTTAGCAGAAGTTCATGCCGCAGATGCCCCTTATGCATCTTCTTGTGATTTGTTTCATGGTTAGGAAATTTGGGTTTTTGGACCAGACAAGCCTTTCAGACTATTGGCTTATGCATTCTCCTTATTTTAATCTTTTATATTAAGCTACTTAGCTGCTTGGCTTCTGGGGTCTTAAAAGCTTGAGGGCAGCCATGTAAGGTACAGCAAATGGTCTCATTTCGACTAGAGGAACAACAAAGCAAAAAAGCTAAGTAACCAACAGAAAAAGCATGTTTCACCAAAAGGTACCCCATAAAGCAGTACCTATGAGACCTGAAAAAAACCTGGCCAAAACTTAGTGATCAAAGATGCTAACTGAATCATGATTAGAAGAGGGGAAATGTTAGAGGAAAATTAATAACAGACATCATACTTTGATTTTAAGGTTTTTCTTATCCACAAAACCAAATATTAACCTAAAAAGCCTGACCCAAACTATGAAAGTATCGATTTGGTTTTCACCAGAAATTGCTCTACAGCAATGTGAAATTGTTTTTTCCTGCTAGACAAGAACAGTCACAACAAAACCATTACCTCATGATTTAATGAAAAAGACTGTAGGCTCCTTTAATTTAAATCTCAAAGTCTCATGGCTGCAGGTACGTGGAGAGCCAAAATTTTTAGCAACCAGGACAGGGACCACCTAGTAATCTGACAAACTGATCTCAGTAAAATAAGGGAAGGCAGAGTTCAGTCAGTCATGTTAAGATCAGACAGTGGTTGGTCTGCTATTCTTCTCTCTCCTCTTCTAAGATTTATTGTAACCAGAGTTCCGGCAAAATGGCGCTCTAAGCAGAAGCACCACGTTGTCCCTCCACAGCAAAGATCTGAAAAACTAAGCCAAACAGAGAATACAACAATCCTGAAACCCTAAAACACCAAATGAAGAGATAAAGAACTCAGCCAAGCCCAAATGGAG
>NW_004444040.1:8995522-9001668 GCF_000243295.1 Trichechus manatus latirostris
ATGTAGAAATTTTTGAAATGGTGTATCTTGGGCTATGTGTATTCTCACCAAAAAAAAAAAGAGGTTGAGATGTTAGAGGGTTGATATGTTGTGGGGTTGTTAACCAATGTCATAAAATAACATGTGTAGTTCTGTTTCATGAGAAAGTATTTGTTCTGTAAGCCTTCACCTGAAGTACAATTAAAAAAAAATAAAAATAAAATAAAAAATAAAAGATTTATTGTAACCTGCCTACTACAAGCCATTTCCTTTTTTTTTTTTTGAATCAGAGTCATCTCCCTATATGCATATAGAGTGACTGCTCAAAATAAACCTTAGGATTCAATTTCTTTGAGCTTTGATTATTTTTAACATGATTATAAGCTTGGGTCTCAGGGTTCAAATCCCAGCAATACCATTTATTTAGCTGTGTCCTTGTTCAGGTTATTTAACTTCTCTAACCCTTAAGTCTCTCCTCTGTTTTATCTAGGTCCCAATATATTGTAATGCCAAGTATATGGCAAATATTCAATGTTAAGTTAATGAATGAAATAATACAGATGACAAAACCAAGGCCCAAAGAGATTAAATGATACGTATCTAGCTAATGAAGAAATCAACCCTCCATATTAGAGTACAGCTACCCATACCCATTGCCATACATTCACTTCTGACTCATAGTGACCCTATAGGACAGGGTAGAGCCACCCCCATAGGATTTCCAAGGCTGTAAATCTTTATGGAAGAAGATTGTCACATCTTTCTCCCACGGAAGTAGAGTTACATGTCAGTAACTAGAGAAAGTTAAAATCTCATCATATTGGTAGATTTTTTTCATTTAACCAATACTGTTGTGAAATAAAATTTAAGTTTTACTTTATACAGAGTGTTCTCTTGCCCATAACACTAAAGTTTATCTTATTAAATGTTAGAAACCTATGTGCTGTATAATCATAGATACATATATAATTTTTAAGCTTAGTTATGCCTAAAACTGTAACTAACCTTTAGAAGCAGCTTGTCCACTTTCATATAATTGTATTTAGGTGATCAGGCCCCACTGAAACACTTGAAACTTGTTCTTTCAGAAAACAATAGAAGATAAATGTACATGTCCTGTTACTATGACTTCAGAGGTCTCACAATCATGGCTCTCTGATCTTGCAATTGTCTTAGCAAGATTTCTATTTTTCTATTCTTTATAATGTTTGGGAAACCCTGGTGGTATAGTGGTTAAGAGCTACAGCTGCTAACCAAAAGGCTGGCAGTTTACTCCACCAGGCACTCCTTGGAAACCGTATGGGGCAGTTCTACTCTGTCCTATAGGGTCACCATGAGTCCGAATCGACTCGACAGCAACGGGTTTTGGTTTTATAATGTTTGAGTACATACTGCTCTCTTATACAATTTTTGTATAATGATATAATTGTCAACCAATCAAAATTGTTTTGTTCAAAGTTCCTGATGAAACGATATATAAGTACCCTTATTCTTAATTCCTCAGAGCAGTGGTTTACTCGGTAACAACGTGCTGCCCACATTTAAAGTTGTCTATTAAACCTGGGTAACAATCTGTTAATGGTGCTCTGTGCTGTTTATTTTTGACACTGTTAAATACTCAATAAGTGCCAGAGATAATTCTAAGTGTTTCACAATTTCTCTGTAAATGGGGTACAATTATAATGCCCCATTTTTCAAATGAGAAAACTGAGGTACAGAGAGGTTGCAGAGCTAATAAGATTCTCAAAAGATTTGCTAAAGAAATACTGTGATCCCTTTCAAATAGCCTTTTTGAAGGGTGCTAATTTTGACTACCACTTTCCCCTTCCCCTCTGCTCCTGATTGTCCGAAGATTTCTCCTTGCCACTTGACGATAAGGTGTGTCTCAGCACTGCGGAGAGCCCTAAGTTGCGTTCAAGTATGAAAGAGAGCCTGTAATTTATTAAGGAACAGGAGTGTGGAAGCACCCAGCCTCTGGCTGGTAAGCAGTGCCTTCCTTCCTTCCTACAATGCTGTTCTTAGTAAAGAACAAAACATTATTTAATTTCTGGATGTGTAGTCTTATTTTCCCTCAACATGGCAAGCCAGAAACAGAAACCAATACTTCTGGTTCTATTTCTACCTCTCACAAGATATAGCCCTACCTCAGAGGCTTCAGGGAACAAGGACTGCCTGGGGAGTTTAGATCTGCAGCATTTAATCTTTCCAAAGGTACTACTAGGTCACTACCTGTAAGTGGGGTGGGGGCTGGAGTAAGGGCTGGAAGAACGCAAAGAGAAAGTAGCAAACAAACCATGTGGAAAGCAAACTAAAGACTAAAAACAGTTGATCTGTTGAATTGTATATTCTTGTGCCCGTCTTATGCCCTAACTGTCCTCTGAGACATTGTCACAGGGTTTCAAGCATGCCCCAAAAGAGAAGGGGAGATTCTGAGTTTGGCTAATTCTAAACTACTTCCAAGTTGACTTTGGAAGATCATACAGCATTCTATAAAAGCTTTTATTTCTATTATTCCTTATGAGGTCATAATTATTGAGTCAAATGTGAATCTTGCCCCTTACCTCAGAGAATACAAAGCAAATGTCTTGGATCTGGAGCTATTGCAAACCAGAATACTTTGCGAGCATGTTGTACCAGAAAAGGCTTTCAGAGACTGAATTAGCATTGTGTAAATATCCATCCAGCTGAGCAGGTGATCTTCCCATTACTCATCGAATGAGTTTTAGTTACTATACGTGTTAGTTCTTTGCAGAAATAACTCACAGGCAGCTGAATCATTTTGGATCAAATTTTCCATCACCTTCCTTCTTTGCGTGGGTCAGGCCTTTATAGACTCTGTACTATAGGGTAGCTATGAGTGAGAATCCACTCAGCAGCAATGGGTTTGGTCATCCTTAGCAGAATTTTAGCTCCTAATGGAGCTAAATTTCCAATATTTATGTTATTCAAACTAGATTCTGTTATCTTTCGTGGAGTAAGATGAAGAATCTTTCAAAGGACATCATTTTTGACCCAAACACGGGAAAGGAAAGTGCTGTCACCACCACAAGATAATCCTTTAGGACCTGTGGTGTTTTCTGTGATGCTTTCAATCAACCTGGCTCTCTCTTCTTATCTGTAATTTTTAAAGATGTCAGTGTAGGGCATCAGCTGTTGAAAACTCAGCCCTCCACTGGTGACTTCCACTCAGCTTCTGCCTGCAGGATGAGCCTCCATCACTGACGCGGTTCCTTTATACTTTTTTTTTTTTGATCTGGAAAATCCCCCACCTCCTCCTTTCCTTCACAAAACTTTCTGCCTGAATGACTTCTAGTCTGAGGGCCATACACATATTTTGTTTCTTCCCACTGCAGGATTTTCTTCTTCAAACTTCTGCACGCTGTCTTTTTGTGCGTATGTCACATTTTGGAAACAGTCCGGACTGTAACAGCTTTTGCAGTACCATTACATTTGTCACCACTCCCCTACCCTATTGCAACCTGCTTTATAATGAAAGTAAGAGCCACAGCTAGGAGAGTTTTAGCAGCATATAAGTGTCTAAGAACCGTACAGTTTTTTTTGTTTGTTTGTTTATGGTATAGAAAATTTTAAATATTTAATGAATTTTTAAGTAAACAAATTTCAGTAATATGCTTTTTTTTAGAAATCCAGCTTTAATAAAAATCCAAACAACATTTGTTAATTAGGATTGGAAAGATTAATATTTCAAAATACCCTTTGGGTCAGAGAAACTTTAAGAAACAATGACTTCTACTTATTTCAATTATAGACACCCTTTATTAAAGTCCTTCGGGTCTGCTCCCTCCGAATACAGTCCCTTTACAGCTCTTCTTTCTCCCTTTCCCTGGGTCTCTCTCTCCAATCAAGAGCAATTTAAAGCCTTATTATTTCTTAAGCTTGGCTCTCAGATCAGCTAGTGGTTGTGTTGCGGAGGGTGGGGATGAGTGGGTAAAGGGGTTCCTTGTGCGTTGTTCTTCTAGACCGAGCTCTGAATGGTTTCTTTTTAACAAGGCAAGGATTTTCCATCGTCTAAGAGGCCATCAAGTTTTAACAGTGCAAGGCACGACTTCTAATCGCATCCTTCCCGGAAAAGTACAAACAGTTCCTCAGCTGAGGTCCCCCACCTCCCACGCGCTCCCCAACTCGCCCTCCCCGCGGAGAGCCCCGCGACAGCCTCGCCAACACCTGTGAGTCATCCGAGAGGCTGCCACCGCGGAATTATTTGCATAACCCCCACTCTCCCTGAGCACCTAATGCACAAGGGAAGACCGTTAGGATTATTGCTTTATGATTATTATTTTTAATCTCTCATGACCAGCAAAACTGGCATTTCTCCCCCAAGCCCTGTTTTGAGCCTTAGCGGGCCCCCAAGCCAGCCTCAGCTGGTACCCAGGGTTTGCACACTGAATGAACCACTAGAATTTTGTCGTGTCCGAGCCTTCCTTGAACTCGCAGCCTTCTACCGTTGCCAGGAAGTCTAGACAGTTCTATGATTCTATAAGGCATATACGTGCCTCAATGGATACTCGGTGTAAAGCCCCAGACTCCCATTGTAAACTCAACCAAAAAACAGCGTCATCTATGCTATCCTCCGCAGACAACTCGCATCTGCAAGCCTTGAGCCCTAGCAAGCTGACGCTAGTTGCGTTAACCACCCTTCCTTCCCTGGTCCCCAACTCGTTTGATCAATCTCGCGGCGATAATTGCTCTGACGTACTTTAACGTCTGCGACTTTCTCTCCAGCTGACCACATTAATGAGAACTCCAAGCCCTCGATGCTGCTTTGATAAAGAGATCACTCATAAAAATAGCAACCCACGTAGCCTGGCCATATATGGAGCTGGTGCGGTTTGACAGGGATGCCCCTTCGAACCCTCTTCTTTGGTGGAAAAAAAATCTCTGCTGAAATCTACCCCTCAACACCCCTCCCCCAACACCATCACCGTCCCCCCTCCTCCTCTGCCTTCCCCTCCCCCTTCCACCATGACTCAACCAATGTTTCAACTCAGCAGGGGGGAAAATAATATACATATATATATATACATATATATAGTCGCGAGATTAATGTGTTTGCCCAAGACCGACTGTTAAAATGGAGTCAGAAGACTCGCCCTGTTCGGGTGTTTATAAAAGATTTAAAATACAAAGGTTTGCAGTAAAGCGCACAGGGAACTGAGTCAAACGCTCTCCGCCTCCCGGCTCCTCCCCTCCCACCTCCAGCCTCGATCTTCCCTCCGCCTTCTCCGCAGCACACTTCCTCCCCCGCCCCTCGAGGAGATGGCTATTAAAAGCTGCTGACGTCAAAAGGGACGGCCATCTTTGATGAGGGCAGAGCTCACGTTGCATTGAAGACGAAACCTCGGGGAGGTCAGGTGCTGGCTTTCCTTCGCTCCCTGCTCCGCGGCTCCTCCACACTTGCAACCTGCAGGGTCCCCGCGAACACCACCCTCTGGAGAAGCCAAGGTAAGGAGCCCCCTCCCTGGACCATGGTTCCGGATCTGGGTGACTGCATACTCAGAAGGGTCCACAGCTGGGCAGACCAAGTGGGCTTCGGTAAATACAAGTATTTGTGCACCTAGGGTGCGGTATTCCGCGTGTGCGCGTCTGGCTAGACTCTCGCCTGGGGCTTTATAAAGTATTTTCGAGGTGAGCTGTTTGGGAGAGGGATGAATGGGGACACTGCAGATGGAGCGATGGGAGGAAGCGCAAGGATACGTACTAAATAATAACTTACTCTTTTAAAACTGTAGTGGGACCCTCTCTCTTCCATTTTGCGATGCAGTTTTCAATGGTGTTTAGGCTGCTGGTTTTTCTGTAGACCAAAACAAACAAACAAAAAGCCTGTCGTTCTAACCCTGTTACTATGATTGTTGTGATTAGAACGCAGTTATCCAGTAAAGAATAAAGGAGAAGGCAGGATGGGCTCTGGGGAGGCGAAAAGAGAAGGAGAGAGTTCCCGCCCCGGGAAGGGTGAGCTGCGGTGGCCACAGCAGTCTCCGTGCCCCCCGCGGACTTGATTTATACCGCCTGCTCCACGTCAGCTGCAGGCTGGAGGGAGGCGGGTGGGTCATGCTGGGTGGTAGGGCTCTGCGGAGGGCTGGCGGGGGTGGGCTGGCCTCAGGGACTGCGGAGGCCTGCACTCAGAACCCTGGACAGCGGTACCTAGG
>NW_004444040.1:9003370-9004855 GCF_000243295.1 Trichechus manatus latirostris
AAACATCAATGAAACATGAATTTTAACATTTATATTATTGATAAGCTTTGGGAAAAAAAAATCCAGAGCTTTTCCATTTTAGGTTTCAAATTTTAAAAATCCAAAGCAGTATGGTAAGAAGAGACAGGAGCAGATGGACACAAGGACAAGCCAGGAAGCATTGATGAAGACCCTCTGATGGTAACACCTGTCTACCCATTGGCATTTTCTGCATTACCACCGTGGCAGTCAGATTACGAAACAATTTACAATCTCCTTAACCTTCCCATGGTACTACGTCCCAAAAATTCACAATTTTATTTTTACTTTGCTAAACACACACAACCACACAAGCGCGTACACACACACACATCACTAACTGTCCCATGATTAGCTTGTCTAAAGACATTTCCTAAACTCCAGATGTTAACCCCAAACTGGTGGTTATCAACCAGAAGATTGATGTTTCTGCCAGCGGTACCTCTCTGCGTAGTAGCTGGCCTTCAGCAAAACATGTTGATTTCGAAGGTGCTGTAGAAGTGAGAGAAATAATTTGAGAAACAGGTTGAGAGAGGAAACAAGCAGAAAAATAGATCAATCTGCTTTTTCAAGGATGCACTATGAAGAAATTAGTTTTTTTCACATTACAGAAACTGCGTTACAATCCTATAAAGGTAATGAAATTGGTGTTTTTGACCTCGGCACCAGATACATTTCTGCAGTGTCATCCCTTGTCACCAGGGACCAACCTGATAGAAAGGTATTGATCATCAGTGAGCACCAGACACATAAATGAACCCAACTGGAGATACAAAGTTTCAGGGTTATATGGCCTTTGATCTCAAGAAGTTTAGCATCTAGCAATCTTAATATAAACAATAAAAATTAATAAATACTACCAAAATGAAAATGCAATAAACAGGGAGTGTATAATAACTCACCAAGTGAATGTGACCAAAATTTAGCACTGTAAATTCTGAGGAGGACTAGACTGTTCTGAGAGAGGAGGCAGGACTGGAGTTGGCTCCTGGAGGTTGTGAGGGCAGGAGAGGGATCTGCTAAGTAAAAGTTGCAGCATAAGCTGAACCTCAGGTTAGGCAAGCCCACCCTGAAGATGCCCCTCCATTTCGTTGAAGTGGAGAGCTTGCGTAGGGGAATATGCTGGAAGAAGGGGTGGAGCCTGCTGTGGAAGGCTTTGCATGCCAAGCTGAGGATTTGTTACTTTATCCTCTAAAGTTTATTTCTGAGCAAAAGGTGATATTTCAAATTAACTGTCCTTTTGGTATCCAGGAATTGCTATTGACGAAGTGGATTAAATCTGTGTTCTTTCAGAAGTAGAGGGAAGCAAATTGGTATCATAAGGGATTATTAATTTAAAAAATCAATTAATCAATCCTCACTGAGGCACCTTTTACAATCGTGCTTTGGGATACTTATACCTACATGGACATATAAGCCCTGCACAGAAGTTAATTTTAAGTTTCAATTTTCCATTATTGACTAGAT
>NW_004444040.1:9006062-9008281 GCF_000243295.1 Trichechus manatus latirostris
AAATGGTGCAAAACATAAGTCATACGAGTTTAGGTATGATATTAGGTAACATTTAGAAAGCCAGAAATCTAATTTAGGAGGATAGAGATGCCCCAAACAGAATAGGCTTGTGGGGGAAAATATTGTGCCACTTGTTCTAAAAGCTTTACCTGTACTAGCTCATTGAATCCTCATAACAACCTTATAGTTTGGTTACTATAATTATTTCCATTTTACAGGTGAAGAAATTGAAACGGAGTTAGGCTAAGCAAGTTGCCTCAAGTCACTGAGCAGAGGTAGGATTTAAATGCAACCAGTCTGACTCCAGAGATTTAACTGTAGCACAAACTATGCTACCTCTGTCATTTCCACATGCTTCAAAGTGGCCAAAGGAGGCAAGAGAATTACAAGGCTTTGTTTGTTTTGTTTTTCACAATATTTCTTCCCTCTCAGTGGGCAGCATAGCTTGGGGGCAAGGATGCTGGGCAGGGAACCAGGAGACCCAGGTACATCCCTGAAACAACTGCTTGCAATATCCTGTTTTGGAACCAGACTGTCTCTGACTCAATCAGTCAACCACTGTTGAAGTCAGGTTTTTATCTGCAGAATGACGGAAGTGGACTAATTTTGTCTAATATCGCTGCCAATGAAATCAGTGCTGAAACCCCAAGCAATCAATGGGTCTGGGTCGAGTGACCACATGGTCTCAGCTGGCACTGCCTTAATAATGCTTCAGGAACTGACCTGACCCCACATCCTAAGATGAATTGCATCCACGGCCTCCCCACCCCGCAATCTCTCACGTCTCTCTCTCTTTTTCTTCCTCTCTTGATCTTTTCTCTTTTCCTTTTGTTCTATAGTTGCTTTGACATCATCTTTCTGAAGCCTTTCCTGTCAGACTTAAATTCTGTCTTTTTCCTCAAAGCCCTAGTCTGAATCCTCACTTCTGAATCTGATTTATGGCTGGGAGGCACAGGCTATTCGCTACAACCTGCATAAACTTTTCATAATTATTTTTTCTCTCGCTCTCTCTCTCTCCTAGACCCCTTTTTGATTGTCTCCTGTTTCCGGCATAAGGCAATATATTAGCTGCTATTTCCTCACTCTATTTGCTATTTGCCACCTAGGAAACAGAAGCTTTTATAGAATCTGTGAGCTCTTGAGTACTTAAAAAGTAGCATTTCCATATGAGCTGAATCACATGATACTGGTAGCCAGCTCAAAAACTAATCAGCTGGGAAGAATGAGGGGGTAAAACAACATTTCAAGAAAGCATTAAGGACAAGGAACAAGGAGAAGAGGACGCTTCAAAACCTACAACATTAAAGATCCAGAGGTCAAAAAATTGTACCACCACAGCAGCTGCTGGTGCAATGTTTAATAATTAAATTCACAGTCACATGTGAATTAAATTCAGATGTCACAGAAGATACATGTTCTCCTTGTTACAACCCTATTCCGACTGCAGATTTCAGCACCTCATCACCAAGATAAAGCACCATGTTAAAAGAGGAAGTCTTGATTGGTTTTCTTATTGCTGACTCACAGAGGTTAACCTCAGTAGTGATTAACTGACGGCAAGGACAAAACTGTATCCTCAAAAAGAGGTGGCAGAAAATCCCGTCTGTGGATTAGTGTTTGCTTTTAAATGCTTAGCAACCATTCTGGGGAAACTCAATCAAAGTGAATTATGATTCTTTCTCTGGATTGATATTGAATGACAGTTGCCCTAGGTTTATGGCTTGCTCTCCTTGGTCATGGAAAAGCAGATTTGATCCTCTTAGCTAGCAGAGGAAGCCGATTCTAATTCATGTGAAGGAGGAAGTAAAACAACTCATTTATATTTTCTTCTGTTTTGGGGTTTTGTTGTTGTTGATTTGATTTGATTGCTACTACCCATAGTTGGCTAATTCTCATGTCTTGAATTGAGACCGTTTGCACTTGACTTGGAAGGCAAGACCTGGTAAGTCTACTAAGTCACCACATCTTGCTTTCCATGTGATCCATTTTTATATTTGAAGAATGAGGTTATTTTCCTGCTAAAGTAGCAGATTCTACAAAATGACCATCTGGTCACAGCTTCCCCATCACTTCTTATATCCAAATGACACTAGTCTCAGATTTGAACTTGGAAGATGACTTACCATGCTTGCAGGCTTGAATCAATGTTTTCTGTCCTTTACTGACAGTGGCAAGTAAGCCAGTGAGAGCCTCTGAGGGGCCCCTCTGAGGCCAGAGAT
>NW_004444040.1:9008964-9012167 GCF_000243295.1 Trichechus manatus latirostris
GGCATCCCCTTTTGTGGTAGCAAGATGCATTATTATTTTAGAAAACATGTTTCAGATAGGGTCCCTTTTAGAATTAAGAAAGTGACCAAACTTAGAAAATAACTTGGCTGTCTATCTAAAATATGCAATTGATTTAAGGTATTTATTGAGTATCCACAGATAGATTGTTACAATATAAACCGGATATATATATATTAAGAACCCACCTCAGCCTTCAAGGAGCTAAGTAGATATCTAAGACATGTTCTTACATAGATTTGTCTCCATTTATATGGCAGTCAATTTGGATGTTGCTATCAAAACCAAACCCATTGCTGTCTAGTCATTTCCTACTCACAGCAACACTATAGGACAGAGTAGGGCTGTAAATCTTTATAGAAGCAGACTGCCACATCTTCCTCCCACAGAGCAGCTGGTGGGTTCAAACCACTGACCTTTAAGTTAGCAGCCAAGCACTTTAACCACTGTGCCACCAGGGCTCCTCTGGATATCATTAGTGTCCTTTAAATACATGTCTATATTCCAGTATCCCAGTTAGTTGAGACCTATCCCTGTGTAGACCATTTCCCACCACTCATGGACACAAGGGGTCAAGCATTAAAAGACATGGTACCTTCTCAGCTGGAAGACTCTTGGAGCAAAGGAAGAACAGGGTGACTGAGAGAGAAAACTCAGTGGATGACAGTACCTCCCAAGCCAATCCACTTCCCTCCTCTGAAAACACCCCGTCATTAAACAAGGTTCAGAGATTCAGGACCAAGTGGAAGTATATGCTAGTCCCCACCCCCACCCCCCGCCACCCTTGCTTTTAGAAACCCATCTCTTATCAATGAGCAATGCTCCTATCTCCCTTCTAAGAATTATCACCCTAATGTCTAATGACCTATTTATGCATTTCTCTTTCTTAATAGACTATGAAAGTCTTTGAGAACAAGGGCAACATTTAACCATCTTTAATCCTCAGTGCCTTTAACAGTGCCCGTCACACACCAGGTATACAGGAAATGAGTGAGTGAATGGGGATATCAGCTACCCCTCTGCAGAGAAAAGAATCCTGCCACTGTAAGTAACTCCCCCTTTGGTTGATCAAATGTTATGATCAAAACAACTCAGGAATCACTGTGTTGCCCTGCATGTAGATGTACCTTAAAAGTTGCGAGAAAATTCTGTCCCAAGGAAGCACGTTGGTTCACCTTAATGAGATGACAAACTTTGGCAAATAATTTACTATTCTAACCCACTGTTTTATTAACCTATAAGTCAGGGGCTAAATGCAAATGAAGGATCAGAGCCGTCTCAAGAAAAACATTGCTAAGAACAGGTCTATATTCAGAGATGAAAACCACTGCCTAAAAATAATTTAAGTCATTTTCACATATAAAGCCAAGTTGTTTACCATACATAAAATACACAGTTAAAAGTCTATACTGGTCACTAAGATGCAAAAGATCTTTTTGATGCCACTGTCCACCCATCCATTGGGACATGTATTATACTCACCCGGGGCATGGATTGGTGGTTTCAGCCAACTCTTGTCTTAAAGGTCATGTATTTGCTGCTGCTTCATTAGAATTGGCATGGTGTATACAAGCTCTCTGTGTTAGTTTGGCATTTTCTGAAGAGTGTCCTCCAAAGACACTAGTCTCTAACAGATATTTTTTCCTTCAAACAGCCAGGTCCCCTTGCCTAGGAGAGAAAAATGTGCATAATGTGGTAAATCAACTCCATTTATCTTTAGGAAAAAGCCATCACAAACAGAGCATTAAATTTTGCATTTCCTTCCACCCCAGTCCTTCTCATGAAATAAGTCTAAAACCACTAGTCAGTTACCCTGCACCCTGCTTTCTCCAGCTGAGAATGAAGATAACACTTGATGACCACAAAGAGAAAAGTAACATTACTGAATGCCTATTGTATACCATCCTAGACTCTTGACATACGTTATGTCATTTCATTTCCATGGAATCCTTAGAAGAATTTGGAACACTTGTCCGACTACAAAGTCCATGTTTATCCCCACTACACCATGAGTTTTTCCCATGATCTGTACAAAATCTATCGAGATTTTCTAATAGAAAGTGTGCTCCTGACATGAAGAACACAATTCAGCAAAATCCTAATAGTTCAGTCCTCTGGGCTAAAAAGTCTGGTGAGATAAGGTGATATTAGTGACCAGGGTTGCTAATTAATGATTAGTCCCGGAATGGCGCAAATGGTTAAGCACTCAGCTACTAACCAAAAGGTTGGCGGTTCAAATCCACCCAGAGGCACCACAGAAGAAAGACCTGGCAACCTACTTCTGGAAGGTCACAGCCACTGAAAGCCCTGTGTAAAGCAGTTCTACTCTGAAACACATGGGGCCAGGATGAGTTGGAATCGACTTGACAGCAACTGGTTGACTGGTTAGTGACCAGGGGACACTAAGTGTCTGCACAAGCTCACTGAGCACTGGAATGAGAGTCACATGGCTGTGTGCTTAAGCCCAGCTCCACTACTTTAATTGTATGACCCTGAACAACTTACGTAACCTGAACTGAGCCTCAGTTTTCACATCTGTAAAAAGAAAGCAGTAGCTGCCAAGCATATGTCACATGGTTGTCATGGAACCTAAAGAAGCTAATGCTTGTGAAGTATTGTCACCTTGCCCAGTCTGAGTGAGAGAAGGGAACTGCTGGTATCATGTTTCGTTATCCTCCATTTGCCAGGCCAGATTTGCCAGTGTTCTTTATTGCAAGTTACGTGAAGGCCATATGCTTCTTTTCCTCTTTATAATGTTGAATCTGCTTAAAGAAATGACAGGTCTTCGTGTCACATTATTTTCTAGCTTGAGCAGTATGCATGATAAAATGGGAAAATGTGTCCACAGCTTTTGATTTTTTTATTTGGGGGAGGATTGAAAAATGCCTTTGAATAGCATCTCTGTTTTGAGGATGGCCTCATGATTCTCAGGATAACGTTTGGAGACCCAAAGAGGCTCAGTTATTACTGAACTAAACAGTAGTCCCCTCTTGCTTAATACCTTGGGTTTAAAGCCCTTGAGGAGTTAAAAGAGATGATATGCAAAATACCCTGCTATTCTTTAGCTTTTGAAAAAGAAATTTGCTGCAAGCTATTTCGTGAGCCGTTATTGAAGCTACATTTGTTGGCTTCATTTTGCATTTAGCTTTGTGTTAAGGTTTTTTGTTAGGGGTCCTTATTAAATA
>NW_004444040.1:9012267-9014438 GCF_000243295.1 Trichechus manatus latirostris
GCTATTTCGTGAGCCGTTATTGAAGCTACATTTGTTGGCTTCATTTTGCATTTAGCTTTGTGTTAAGGTTTTTTGTTAGGGGTCCTTATTAAATATTGTGTGTGTGCCTGTATGGGTTACCTGTGTACAAGTTTATGTGTATACAGTATGCAGGCAGAGAGGTACAAATGCAGACTATGACTTGCCGCCTGCCTTGGGTACAAGATACTTACATGTACCGCCTCGTGGTTAAAACCTTTAGCTTCATTCATAAACCAATAAATATAAAACCTGTATAGGCAAATTATATGAATTGCAAAATGTATGCTCCTAAGACTTTTCCAGGAGTCCTGGGCGGTGCAAATGGTTAACATTCTCAGCTGCTAACTGAAAGATCAGAAGTTCTAGTCCACCCAGAGGTACCTCAGAAGAAAGGCCTGGTGATCTACTTCTGAAAAAGCAGCCACTGAAACTCTGGAGTACAGTTCTACTCTGACACACACGAGGCTGCCATAAGTTGGAATCCACTCAAGGGCGACTGATTTGTTAGTTTGTTTTTTAAAAACCACATTCACAGAATGAATCCCCTTCAAAGTTAGAAAAGCTTACAAAGCAACCCTGCATGTAGCAACGACCTCAGATTCTGCTTTGGGGAGAATTCCTGTAAATCCAGGCCTACAGGACAAGATAACTTTCTGGGAAAATTTTTTGAAACCCACGTTTCTTTTAAACTTCTACTGTGTTCTACTTCTTAAATTACCATCACAGCTAGGATTAGGTTTAATTTCTCCAGCAACCTCCTGAGTGGCGGTGGTGTTTTCTATACCTGTCTCAGAGAGGATACTGTTTGGTCAGGGTCCTGCGAGGGACCCTAAGGTGTCAGTTGCTGCCCCTCCTCTCCCCCAATGAACTAGTTGATACACAGGCACGGGTTACTGATTAAAATATCAGGCTTTTTGTTAAGGCTAGACTGAAAAAAATAGGACCAGCAGCCAGCATCAGACTATCCTACTCTTCTTAGTCCAACTCAAAGTCGAGACATTGGAACCCACTAGAGGAGAAGGGGAGTCCTGGTGGCATTGTGGTTAGGAGGTCGGCTGCTAACCAAAAGTTTGGCAGTTTGAATCCACCAGCCACTCTTTGGAAACCCTATTGGTCAGTTCGACTGTATCCTGTAGGGTCGCTATGAGTCAGAGTCGACTCGACGGTAACAGAGGAGAAAGGGCTTGAAGAGATATGTAGTGAGGTGGGACGGCTAGAAAACCATAGGTCCAACCTCTGCTTCCCCCTCCCAAGGGACGTAGCTTGCCCCAGGAGGCTTGTAGCTTAGAAGAGCAAAAAAATGCAAGCTTGCAGTGGACAGGCAGATCCCAGAGAAAAAGCCAAGTCAGAGGGTGGGCTCTGCTTGATTTTCTATTTCTCATCTCACAGAGCACTTATGTCACTCTCCTCCCTTGGGCAGGTGCAAGATAGGGTAGAGGGATTGGTGGGAGCTATCTTCCCAACACTGGTCTTCCCAAAGCATAGAGGTTCTAATTTTATGGGACAAGCGTAGGCTTTTGATGAGGCTTTGAGAGGGAGAAAATAGTTCCTTCTTCCACACAGCTGATAAGAGGGAGAACTTGAAGTCGAACTTAAGATCCCAAGTGCAATGCTAGTGACCCTCCACAGTCAATGATTCATGACTCCAGGACATTGGCTTTCCAACTGTAATCCTTGGACCAGCAGCATCGTCACCACGTAGGGGTTTGTTAGAAATGCAGTTCTGAGATCCCACCTCAGACCTACTGAACCTGAAATTCTATGAGTGGGGCTCAGTAATCTGTGTTTTAGCCACCTCCAAGAGATTCAGATTCATGCTAAAGTTTGAGAACCACTGTCCCAAGAGATCTTAGGACAACCCCTTTAAGTGTTTACATCTCTCTCAAACTGAATCTGGATGAGAATGACGTTTTTCTGCTGTTGTCTATCTTACAAAGCTGTGACTGGGTACTTGGAGAGAGAAGGGTTGCCCTAGGCCACTGGATAAAAGTTTCTACTCACCCTTCTGACTTGGTGCTATTTTTCATCATTGCCTAGCTTTTGCATGCGTATGAAGCAATTGAAAATATCATGGCTTGGGTCAGGTGCACCTTAATCCTCAAAGTGACAACTTTGCTTTTTAACACTTTAAAGAGGTCTTTTGCAGCAGA
>NW_004444040.1:9014735-9016591 GCF_000243295.1 Trichechus manatus latirostris
CTATGAGTTGGAACCAACTCGATGGCACCTAACAACAACAACAATTGTTCATCAGATTGGGTTTGCAGGATAAGAAGGTGAATGTCCACAGAATGAGGATGGGTTCTGGAATGGAAGCCTCTGTACGCAGAAGGACTCAAATACTAGAGCCAAACCAAGGATTCAACTAGGTGATGAATTTCCCTTCAAGTCCAAGACTTATGCTACTAGTTCCTTCTATATTTACTTAGATTGTATCCCATGTGGGCTCCATGAGGACATACTATGCATGACTCAAATGGGAGAAGAGATGTGAGCCCTTGCCCCAGCCAACCATAAAATTGAACTCTACTGTATATTTCCTTGGACACAATGAGAGGAGGGACAGAGGAGAGAAATGGAGAACCTCCTGCCTCTGCATTCACTGACTGGGTGCCATCATTCCACTGGGCAAAAAGGCCCAGTGTAAATCTGAGTCATCTCTGGTGAGTGGGAAAGCTAATGTTAAGGGTTGGCATCTGGATGGGTGATGGGATGCAGTAAGGCACAGTGACCCTAGATAAGGATGAAAGGGGCTCAGAGATGCCATTAGGCTACAAGGTCTTCCCTCTGGACCAACAGATTCAGGTTCAAGGCCATGTTCTAATTCCAATCACTCTAGTCCATTGTACTCTAGTATTCTAGGTGTCTAATAACTGCTTTGTCTTTTTTGTTGGCTTTATTTATTTGAGCTTGCTTTCAATTTTGATTTTTTGAATGAGGCTTTCATGTATCATTAAGTTGAAAATTAAGTCTTCCACATTAGGTCTTGAAGCTCACATGAGTGTCCCTTTTATGTGCCTTTTCCTTATCAACTCTACTAAGATCTGTGGCCCAGTGCACTGGAGTTGACCTCTCAGTGAAGTGGGTAAGGTTCCCTTGGTCATTTTTGAGTGCCGCTAGGATTTGACAGGCTTATGATTTAAAAGAACCATGTCCTATATAGACAGGCTGAAGTTTTACCAGGCTATCTACCAAACAATTGCATTGATTCAGTCTGTATCTGTTTAATGATACTTTTTCTTTTTTCCATATTGTTTCCCCACTATAACCTCAATTTTAAACTTCATGACGGCTCTGAAAAGAGAGATGATAAAGAAAACCATCACCATTTAGCAGATACAAAAACTGGGACATAAAGAATTTGACTGCCCTGGAAAAGGCCACCTATTTAGTCAATGGCAGAGCCAGCTCTGGGATGAAGGTTGACCAAACATCCAGTTTCTCAATCTTTCCCCTAATCTGTGGATGGAAAACTGGTAGTCCACAGGCTTAGTACCATCTGCAAGTTTATTTTATTTGGACAATGCTGGATTTGCAAATATCTTTAATCTGAATGCCTTAAGGCAGGATGGTCCCTCTCCAATTTGTTACAGAGCCCAACATTACTTGTCTTTCTATACCTGGTCCAATCCACACATTTTTATTATCTTCCAAGCCCTTATAGACATTTAAGTTGGCTTGCATTGCCTACCAAAGTTCTTGGTGGCTCTGTGATCTGCCAGGAAAGACTGGTTGTACACCTGGCAGAGTCAGACTAGAACTTTCCTGCGTTATTTTGCCACAGCTGTTTTTTATGGATGTCTTCATAAATTATGTCAATATTTGGGGAGACGAGACAAATAAGCTGCACTAAATAGACCAACTAAGTTTTTTGATCAAAATTGAATTCAAGGGGTCTTCAATTTGTTTTGTAATTTGTTTTCCCATGGACCCCACTGGCAGTCTGGTAAAGCCTATAGATCCCTTTTCAGAGTGAATTTTTAAATGCATAAAATAAAATATATCAGATCACATAGGAAACCAGTTATATTTATGTACAATTACCAAAATATTTT
>NW_004444040.1:9016953-9020594 GCF_000243295.1 Trichechus manatus latirostris
ACATCCCAAAACTTAGTAACTTAAAACAATAGCCATTTCCTATTGCCCATGAGTCTGTGAGTTAACCAGCTGGTTTATCAGTTAGCTGGTGGATTAACTGGGACCTGCTTGGTCTAGGATTTCCTCACTCCCATGTCTTATGGTTGGTGCTGGCTCCTGGCTGGGGCAACAGGAATAACTGGGCCACATATCTCATTATCCAACAGGCTAGCCATGGCATTGTCACATTGTGGCAATAATGGAGCTCCCAAGAACAGCAAGAGATGGTGAGCCCCAACGTGCAAGTACTTTTCAAGTTTCTGTTTAAGTAACATTTGCTAAGTCAGTGTAGGAGGGGCAACCCAGGAACATCGATACTTAGAGGGGGATAATTGTGGCCATTTTTGCGAAAAATCTACCACATCCCCCATCAACTTTGGGAACATAAGTCAGACAAAACCCCTTCACCTGCCCCAGGCTGGCTACTGGGCTCTACCTGCCCATCCCCAGGGCTGGACAACTTCCACTGATTGTCAAACCAGGCAAGTTAGATGTGTTTTACTATTGCCTTGCCACAATAGGCCTTCCAGTTCCTTCCCCAGCCAAATGCACAGCCCCTGGACTTAAGTTTTAGATATCCTTGGGTCAAGAGGGCCCCTGAAACATCTAGCTGCATCTCTCCAAGGTAGCTGAGCAACTACAGACCCAGGTATCCAATAAATTCAGGGGGAATCAAAGGAAAATCTTCTCTTCTGAACAGTGAGGATGAGTAAGCCTTTCTGGATTCACACTGGGAAAAAACATTAGTTTCTTATTTTTTTGTGATGATGTTCCTTTATCTGAAATTTCACTTGGACCTGTCTTAGTAAGGGCAATTGTATTCAAAGTTCTTTCTCTTTCCCTCCAGAAGCATCCCCCCCCACTCCCCCCCGTTTAAGCAAACTGCTTTCTCCTCTAATTGCAAGAGAGCTACCCATAATGATAGAAACAATTTTCAGGCAGTCTTCTACCCAAGGAGCACTTTGGAAATGGGGACCCGAGGGAGAAAGCAGTGGAAAAAACCCTCAAGGCTTTTCAACTGTGCTGCTGTGTCATGGAAAACAAGCCAGGCAACCGTATACGGGCCTCACAGCGGGTCCCACCAGAGCCTTCATCTCAATTATTCCATAGATTATCAGGAGACGGCTGTCTCACCCGCTTCCCTAGTCAGGCTTCCAAAGAGCGTTCTGAGTCCTGGCTGGTACATTTTCTCAACTCACTTCAGATATCAGATGGCAGACCCTGAAGAGCAGGCCTGGGGCAAGGAGATGTCTCAGTGCTTTCAGATCCTGGCCCAGCTTTAGTTTACTGAGCCTCCAAAGCAAAGACTTCTAAATTCTTGAGTTGGAATGCTGTCTTAGGTCAGGTCCTCCCAGAAATAGATGTTGAGACACAGATGTGAGTGCACATATTGTATTTGGGAGATGATCCTAGGAAGCACTGGTAGGTGAGTGGGAACATTAGACAGGGCCCCAGACAGGGCATTCATGGGCAGGTTACCACCTGAGAGGGCTCAGTTCCACTGCAGACCTCTCGGAGGGAGTGTTGAACATGCCTGAGTCCGAGTCCCCCACCTGGAGGGCAAGGAAGCTGGGGTATTTATCCCCACCCTCCCATCCTTCAGAGGCCTAGGGCTGCTCCCAGGGTGTAAATGCCTCCTTGCTTGCACCCAGCCCTGTGGAGAACCAAGTCCCCTCCTGAGACTGGAGAAAGCCCTCAGGCAGTGAGTTGAAGGTGCTTGCAGGAGAGGCCCTCAGGATATATAGGACATGTGAGTGTCAAGGAGATATGACTGGGGCACCAAGGATGGCTGCTACAATTTTGCAAACTGTCATCTCCAGACACCCCCAGAGTCACAACAGCCGTCTCCGGCTTTGGCACACTGATATTTCAGACTTTCATTCATTCAGCATATATTCACTGGGCTCCCACTGGGTACCATTTATTCAGCACCAACGTGCCAGGCACTGAGCTAAGGTTTTTGTACACATCATCTCATCTGAGTCTCATGACAACCTGCAAAGTATTTTTCATTTCATGTTACAGCTGAGAAAACTGAGATGCAGTGAGGTTTAGTAACTTACCTTTCCTCAGCTTGAAAATGGCAGAACTGAGATTCACAGCCATATCCACAGCCAGAATTCAGGCTTGGTGTACTTAAATCCCCAACCTGTTAGGTGGACAGTCGCTTCTGCCTGATGATTTGAGGCCAGGCCCAACCATGGCAGCCTGGTGCCACCCCTCCTCCAGAATCCCTCTCCCCTCCCTTCTTTGTCTCTGCTGCTCCCTCATCTCTTGTTCCCAAGGTGGCTACTTGGAATTTACTCCCGTCCCTTTGGTGCTCCAAACCCTCTCTTGGGGCAGTGGGCTGTCCCTCACATCCTCCAGGCCTCCTCTCCCTGGCACTGTGACTGTTTTCTTCAAGCTCATCACATCTTTGAATCTGGAGTCCTTAATTACCCTCCAACCCCCACCCACGTGATTTGTGCTCCTTCCACCTGTACCGTCCCTGTCAGGCATTGGGCAGGTCCTGCTGCTCTGACACCTGTGAGGAAGGGACAAGAGAGCTGTCTCTTTGTGGTATCTTGTGGCCTCAGGGCTGGTTTCACCCCTAGGTCCCAGGCAAAATGAACCACATGGTTGGTTTTTAAACATCAGGCCAACTTGTAACTCCCAATTTACTATCGTTAGTATTTTAAAAATAAGATGGCATGGGGCAAGAACCAGGACAGGGAGTAATTAGTTCTAGCCTGCCAGCAGGGGAGTTGGAGAGAGAAAGCAGGCTCTCCGTCTCAGGGAAGATGACACACCAGTAAACACAGAACTTCAGTCCCAGATGGCAATAGAGAGGTAGGTAGGAGAATAGGTAGATAGACAGACAGATAGATACAGAAACAAATAGATAAATAAATAAAGGGGAGCAAGCAGGTGCTGCATGGCTCCATTTTAGTGCTAACGTATCTGACTTCTGGAGAACCATACTATTATTTTGAAAAACAATATCAAAAAAGCATCAACCACAATACAATGTCAGGTGCTCTAAAGCCAACATCAGTGAGTGACAGATCCTTTCCACCCACCACGGGCCAAAAACAAAAGAGAAAGTTGGAAAGAATGTGCGGAGGACTGGGATGCAAAATGCCCTGGCAGAGATCAGTGAGTGTAAGTTTTATACCATGGGTACCAATGGGCCAACTTCAGTGATAAAATCCAGTGTTTTTGTGGAGAAGAGATAGTAGGGGGTCTTGGGTTATTCCTAGGTTAAAATTTGCGATCCCAACTCTAAGTTGTTTTGAACCACTCGGTTTGTCATGCCTCCCCTCTGTCTCCTATGTTCCCATGTGTCCAGACTGTAGAGTCATGGGATGTAGAGCCAGAAGCCTCCAACCCAACCCTTCACTTCACATGGGTGGATACCAAAGCCCAGAGTTTACCCAGATTGCACAAGGTAGCATGGCAAAAGTTTGCCAGAATCATATGAAATCTCAGGTCTTACAATTCTTTCCCAGGTTTCCTTTCTATAGTATGTGACTTCCCATGGAAGCATCGACTTCTAGTTATCCTGTTTATTCCATTTCATGCTGGATCTATCTGCTTATTAACTCATTCAACAATTACTGATT
>NW_004444040.1:9020929-9027011 GCF_000243295.1 Trichechus manatus latirostris
TGGGTAGTCAGGGACTCATATATGTGTTTTTGCCTTGGAAACCAGCTGAAGTTTTTGTAGACTTTTTTTCAGTTATTCCCCTAAGGTAATTAATTTAGTGGCTGCAGACAGGTGTTCAGTTCCTCCGTTAAGGACTTTTACCTGATCAAGTCAGACCCACCCAGGATAATCTCCCGTTTGATTATCTCAAAATCAACTGATTTGAGACCTTAATTACACCTGAAAGTCCCTTTACCTTTGCCATATAACATAACCTAATCACAGGAATGACGTTCTGTCGCATTCACAGTTGCTGCCCACGTTCAAGGGGAGGAGATTATACAGAGCGTGTACACCAAGTGCCAGGAGTCTTGGGCGCCATGTTGGAATTTGGCATACCACACTGGGGAAAGCCATATTTCCCTTCCTTCAGCTATCCTCCAGAACCCCGGCCCAGGGCTGCCACACACTTCTACACTGGACAAAGTCTTTGTCCACATAACACAGTCAGAGGCCTCCCAAATGAGCTTTTCTCTCAGTTGCCAGGCCTGGTTCTAAACTGGGTAATTTTTATGTTTGCAGACTTGCCCATCTGCTGAGTTAGGGCCTGGATGCATTATTTTATTTTTTATCTTGATTGCCTTAATCTCAAGTCATTCCTGCTGAAGCCCACAGAGCCCTGGCAGAGCAGGCAGGGGGCTCTGGAGCATTCTACTTTCAGGGTTTGCCATTAGCAACCTGGGGAGGGATGTGCATGGCTCTGATGGCTCTGTGGAGCCAGTAATCACAGCAGGTCTGGGGGTCCCTGATGTGAGTTAGAGAAACACCTGCATGAAGCAGTGGCTGAGGGTAATAATAACATCCTATGGCTTTGCTGGAGCCCTGGTGGTGCAGTGGTTAAGAGCTCGACTGCTAACTAAAAGGTAGGCAGTTCGAATCCACCAGCTGCTCCTTGGAAACCCTATGGGGCAGTTCTAGTCTGTCCTATAGGGTCGCTATGAGTCAGAATCAATTCGATGGCAGTGGGTTTTTATGGCTTTGCTGAGCTTCCACGGAGACAAACAGGTCTGGGGCTGCCTGCCCAGCTCGAGGGAGGCTCAGAGCCTGTCAAAGATGGGTTGCCTGGAGTTGAAAAGAGCAGCTGAGGCCTGCACCAGAAAGGCAGGGAATTGGGGGCAAACCTCGAGGGGCAGACTGCAGAGAGGGTGCGGCCAGGGGCCGAGGCAACATCTTTGTCTGCGATGCCCAGCGTGTGGCTGGTTTGCTAGCAACTGGCAGAGCCTCCTAGGCCTCAGAGGGTGTCGGTGGGTTCAACACTTCGGATCCTCATCACATGGCACTGGAGCCACAGCACCCGTCAGTCCCCCTACCAGCCTTCTGTCATCCACAAGTAATAATCGAGCATATGTGACATGCCTCAGGCTGCTCCAGCACTGGGCAAACAGCGTGAACATTTCACCAAAATAAAAAAAATTAAAGCGTAAACACATCAGACAAAATCTCTCCTCGTGGAGTTAACATTTTAATTGGGGGAGACAGACATCAAACAAACAAGTAAATAAGAAAAATATCAGATGGGGATATGAGACGCTAAGTAGGAGATTTCAGTAGGGGGAGGTGATAACAGGGAAGGCCTCTTTGAAGAAGTGACATTGAAGCTGAGGTCTGACTGACCAGATGGGTCAGCGGGAGATGATGGGAGAGCTTGCCCGCCAGGTGGCACAGGCCTTAGCAGGGGCAAGGTTGGTGCATCTGAGGAACAGCATGGCCAATGCTGTCAGCGTGAAGTGAGGCTGGAGAATCAGGAGGGAACCAGATCGGCTGGTGAGGAGTCTGGCTTCTGTTTGAAGAACCCTGGGAAGGCACTGGAGGGCTTTAAGGAGGGTGTGATGTGATCTGATTTATCTTTTCACAAGATCACTCTGGATTGTAATGGAGCAAGAGTGGAAACAGGGAGCCCAGCAGGAGGCAATTACAGAGTGTGGCTCTGGAGGAAGAACCTTTGACCCAGAGAGGTGACTTGACTTAGGAGGGACTCCTCGGTCAATCAGGATGGCCAGTGGGAGAGCATCATCAGGCAGTGCCACCAGACAACCCAAACTGCTGTCCCCTGAAGGATGATGTAAGATGCAGGGTATTTGTGGGCAGGGGCTTAACTGTGGGAGGCTGCTCAGGTGTGCCGAGGAGAAAGTGAGGGAAGCAGATGGGGCAAGGGCAGGAACCCAGCAAGGATGGAGTCTCAGGTGAAGTAGCCTCAGCTTGATCGCCCGGAGCTCTGAGCATGAACTGTCTCACACACAGTTCTGCCTTGAAGCAGGGAGGGCTAGGCTGGGGCTGCCCTGTTCGTCAGTCATTGGCCAGCAGGGAGTGAGGGGCCTGGAAACCCCAGACGTCCTCGGGCGGGGAGGGGGGGGCGCTGGTGCCTGTCAGCCAAGGGCGGGCACTGGAGAAGTCACGTGTGTGAACCATTAGCTACAGCACTGTCAGCATCTGGGGAGCAAAGGGGATCTGGCAGGGCCCTTCCAGCATCTATCGTACAGTCAAACCTGTAAAAGCTGGAACCTGTGTAAGGCGGAAACCGGTCAGAGAAGGGAAACTCAAATATTTTCCACTAAAACAATGATAGAAAAGTGGTTAAGGCTGCACCCTGTCTAAGGTGGAAAACTTGCTGGACCTGGAAAAACAAGGCAGTCCTGTCATGTTCTGGCTCTCCCACGTTTCACTGTGGTAGCCATGACTTTACTGGGTGAAGGAAGGTAGGATGCCTGGAAAGTACCCCTCTACAAGAAAACATTGGGTCCAAAATTTAAACATAAATGAGTTAACATAGGTGGCCTGTTACAAGAAAAAACTCTCACTGCCCACGGAGTCTCTTCCAAATACCTTTAAATAGTCAGCTCCCGCTATGCCCTTAAAATAAGTATTGGTTAATGGGTTGTATTATACGGGTGTTCTGTCCACCCAGCTTCTCAGAAATACATATATTAATTACATGCTAGAAGGTCATATCTGGATATCTAGCTATTCAGCATAAAGGGAAATTAGAATTAGGTGCCCTTAACAATACATTAGAGTCCCTGGGTGGTACAGTCAGTTAAGGACTCTGCTGCTAACCAAAAGGTTGGAGATTCAAGTCCACTCAGAGACACCTTGGAAGAAAGGCCTGGTAATCTACTTCTGAAAAATCAGCCACTGAAAACCTTTTGAAGCACAGACGACAACTGGTAAACACTACACTGGAGTCCTCCACCAAAGAGATCTTGCTCTGTTTTTGAGAATCAGAGTGAAAATGGCTAAGCAGCATCATGATAATGGAGAAAATATTGACATTGTGAAGGATTTCATTTTACTTGGATCCACAGTCAACACCCATGGAAACAGCAGTCAAGAAATTAAATGGAAAAAAAAAAAAAATCAAATGATGTATTGCATCAGGCAAATCTGCTGCAAAAGACCCCTTTAAAGTGTTAAAAAGCAAAGATGTCACCTGGAGGACTAAGGTGTGCCTGACCCCAGCCATGGTATTTTCAGTCACCTCATATGCATGCGAAAGCTGGACGATGAATAACAAAGACCGAAGGATTGATGCCTTTGAATTATGGTGTTGGCAAAGAATATTGAATATACAACGGACTGCCAGAGAATAAACAAATCTGTCTTGAAACAAGTACAGCCAGAATGCTCCTTAGAAGTGAGGATAGCAAGACTTTGTCTCACTTACTTTGGACATGTTATCAGGAGGGACCAATCCCTAGAGAAGGACATCATGCTTCTTAAAGCAAAGAGTCAGTGAAAAGAGGAAGACCCTCTGTGAGATGGATTGACACAGCAGCGACAACACTGGGCTCAGACATAGCAACGATTGTGAGGATGGCGCAGGACCAGGCAACATTTTATTGTTATACACAAGGTCACTATGAGTTGGAACCAACTCAACAGCACCTAACAACAAAAGCAACCAGCAAGGAGGGCTATTTATGAAGTAACCACTGCACTGTGATTACAGAGAAAGAACCAATCGCGAAGGAATAATGAAATAACGGAACCAGTTGCCATCAAGTTGATTCTGACTCATGGCAACCCCACGTATTTCAGAGTAGAGCTGTGCTCCATAGGGTTTTCAGTGGCTGTGACCTTTTGGAAATAGATCACCAGGCCTTTCTTCTGAGGCTTCTCTGGGTGGATTCCAATCGCCAACCTTTATGGTTAATAACCAGGTGCTTAACCGTTTGTGCCACTGAGAGCTAAGGAGCAGGACCACCTTAACTTGGCTGCCCTTTGTGACTGTCATAGCTTTACTTAAATGAAACTGGCTTTACCACTCAACTGAGTAGCTCTTTAGAATGTTGATCAGTGCTTCCTAAACTTGTCTACACATCAGAATTCCCTGGGATCTTGTAAAAATCCTGAAGCCTAGGCCATATCCTAAACCAATCAAATCACAATCTCTGGGGGCATTTTTTAAAAAAACAAACCTTTTATTTTAGAATAATTTTAGATTTATAGAAAAGTTGCAAAGATAGTTGTCTTGGTCATCTAGCGCTGCCATAACAGAAATATCACAAGTGGATGGTTTTAACGAAGAGAAGTTTATTTCCTCACAGTGAAAGTAGGCTAAAAGTCCAAATTCAGGGCGTCAGCTCCAGGGGAAAGCTTTCTCTCAGCCTTCTCATCAGTGTTACCCGAGACTAGGAGCTTCTCGGCGCAGGGACCCTGGTCCAAAGGATGCGCTCTGCTCCCGGCATTGCTTTCTTGATGGTATGAGGTCCCCCTGTCTCTCTGCTCACTTCTGTCTTTTATATCTCAAGAGATTGTCTCAGGACACAATCCAGTCTTGTAGATCCAGTCCTGCCTTACTAACACAACTGCCACCCATCCTCCCTCATTAACATCATAGAGGCAGGTTTACAACATGCAGGAAAATCACACAGTACCAGGAATCATGGCCTAGCCAAACTGATACACACATTTTTTGGGGGACATAATTCAAACCATGACAATAGTTGAGTTCCCTTGCACCTCTCACGCGATCTCCTCCACTAACACCTTACAGTGCCATGGTGCGTTTGTCATAATTAAGACACCAACCCCTCGTGGCACAACGGTTAAGCGCTCAGGCACTAACTGGAAGGTTGACTGTTCGAACGCACCAGCTGCTCCTTGGGAGGAAAGACCTGGCAATCTGCTCCTGTAAAGATTTACAGCTCAGGAGACCCGATGGGGTAGTTCTACTCTGTCCTGTAGGGTGGCTGTGAGTCATAATCAACTGGATGGCACACAACAACACCACAATAAGAAACTGGCATGGCTACATTGCTATTAACTAAGCTCCAGACTTTATTTGGATTCCACCAGCTTTTCCACTAATGTCCTCTTCTGTTCCAGGATCCAGTCGAGGGCACCACATTGCACTTAGCTGTCCAGTCTACCCCGTCTCCTTTGGCCAGTAACAGTTTCTCAGTCTGGCTTTGTTTCTCATAAGCTTGAAGTCTTGAGGAGCACTGACCAGATGTTCTGTAGAATGCCCCCCAATCTGAGATCGTCTATTGTTTTTCCTGCGATTAGACTGTGGTCGTGGATTTTTGGAAAAAACACAACATAGGTGAAGTGCCCTTCTCACCACATCATATCAGGGGTGCAGCGAATGTGTATGAGATCACTGGTGATGTGAACCTTCATCACCTGGTTAAATTATGTTTGCCAGATTTCTCCACCGTAAAGTCATTGATTTCTCTTTCCCTCCTCTAATATTTGGAAATGTGTCACTGAGTCCAGCCTAACCTCAAGGTGGTAAGGAGGAGATGGGGGATAGGGCTGGAGGTGGGAAAGGGTGGAATAAGTTCCACATCCTGGAAAAAGGAGTGTCTATACATATTACCTGGAATTCCTCTGTAAGGAAGATTTGTCTCTTCTTCCCATTTATTTATTCAAATAAATATACATATAAAACCTGTCGCCGTCGAGTCAATTCCAACTCACAGTGACCCTAAAGGACAGAATAGAACTGCCAACATAGTGTTTCCAAGGCTGTAATCTTTATGGGAGCAGACTGCCACATCTTTCTCCCATGGAGTGGCTGATGGGTTCGAACCACCAACCTTTC
>NW_004444040.1:9027564-9058213 GCF_000243295.1 Trichechus manatus latirostris
AAAGAACTGGCAGTTCGACTCCACCAGCTGCTCCTTGGAAACCCTATGGGGCAGTTGTACCCTGTCCTGTAGGGTCACTATGAATCAAAATCGACTCGACGGCCATGGGTTTTTTAAAATATGTATTTATATCATTTTTATATACATAAAGGACTTATGTACTTTTATTTTATACTTTGGGTTGTAACCCAATATTACATTATTTATTTTGTTGTTCACGTTGTTCCAGCTTTAGCCATTGGGAACTCTTTTAGGTTGGTTCCTGTGTCCCTTTGACATGTCCCTGTCCTTTTGTTTTCTGAGCATTTCCTTCCTTACTTTCTGGTACTACAAGATTCTCCAGGTTCGTCTTGTCGTTTCCCTGGCCTGGTCCTAGAATCTGCCATTTCTCCAAAGATCTCTGGTTCCTTTTGTTGGAGGATGGCATTAGAAACCAAGATAAAGGCACTGGGTGTGCTTGTTGCCTCTTGGGTATTTGCTGATATAGTGTCAGATTAGTTCTATACACCTTGATTCTATTTCAAGGCTGTGATTTCAGCTCTAATATAAATGTTTAAAATTGGTTCCTACATTACACAGTAAGGGATTTTAGAATATGGAAAAAAAAAACCTTATACAAGAAGATCAGAATTTCCTACATATAACCCAGAACTTTGTCTCTGCTGATGGTGCCAAGGACACTGTGTAGGACAGAGTGATAGTTGTCATTGCAAAGTCAAGGCATTAGCTGCAATAATACTGCTGAGTGACCTCTATAAAGTTAGGAGTTCGGACTGAATGTTTCCTAACATCCAATACAGGGGCCCACAGTCTCTCCAGGTGTTCTACTTAACTAAGCCTACTGGGCTAAGGTTAACCAGGACTCCTGTTCAGTAGAAAGTATTCAAACAGCCCATCTCAAACTTTAATATCCATTAAGAATCCCCTAGTTAGAGTCAGAGCCCTTCCCTGTGCACATTTGACCCAGCAATTCCACTCCTAGGAATATACCCAAAAGAATTGAAAGCAGAAGTACAAACAGATACATGTATACCACTGCTCATTGCAGCACTATTTACAATAGCCAAGAGATGGGAAAAACCTAAATGTCCATCAGTAAATGAATAGGTAAACAAAATGTGGTACATACATACAATGGAATATTACTCAGCCATAAGAGAAATGGAGTCCTGATTCATGCTACAACATGGAGGAAATTTGAAAGCATTTTGCTGAGTGTAATAAGTCAGTCACAAAAGGACAAATATTGTATGACCCCACTTATATGAAATATCTAGAATAGGCAAACGTATAGAGACCAAAGTCTATTAGTGGTTACTGGGGGTGGTGGCGGGAGAGGAAATGAGGGAGTCATTGAGAAGGGTGATGGAAATTTTTGAAAATGGATACTGATGATGGCCACACAACATGATGAACCTAATTACTGCCACTGAATTGTACATGTCAAAATGTTGAAATGACAAATGTTTTGTTACCCTAATTTAAAAAATAATCCCCTAAAGGACTTGTTAGAGCCCAGATTGCTGGCCCCACCTTTAGAGATTCTGATTCAGTAGATCTGGGCTGGGGATGGAGAATCTGCATTTCTAGCAAGTTTCCAGGTAATGCCAATGCTGTTGGTTCACGGACCACACTTTGAGTAGCAATGTGTAAAAATATTAATAGTTGTCCGTGTTAGTCTAGATTCTCTAAAAAGCAGAGGGAAAACCAGGATTAAATGTTGAAGAAATGTATTAGGAGAGATGCCTGTGAGAGAAATGACGGAGGGAGTAGGAAGAGGCTGGCAAGCCAGCAGACAGCAGTGCAGGTCTGACCCTGAGCGTAGGAGAGAGGTGAGGAAGGAACAACAGTACCTTAGACTGCCATGCAGGTCTGAGGAGTGTTCGGCAAGCCCACTGGGGAGTCCTTGAGCCCAAGTTGCCCGTCGGAGGGCCCTGTGTCTCCCAGGAATGGGCCTGCCTTAGTACACCTGCCACACTTAGCCTTTAGCTGGGAACAACCCATGAGAAGAGTGGCCTCCAGTGGATTTCAGAGTGTAGCAGCTGGGACCAGGGGCTGATTAACCAGTAAGCAGGGTACACACGGGCTTAATTGTGTTTACTTACTAATCTGTAGTGAACAATTTCACTTGTTTTTCACCCCATGGTGTGGTGGAAAATAGGTGAAATTGTTCCCACTACAGATTAGTGAGTAAGCACAAATAAGCCCATGCATACCCTGGTGGCATAGTGGTTAAGAGCTTGGCTGCTAACCCAAAGGTCAGCAGTTCAAATCCACCAGCTGCTCCTTGGAAACCCTACATACAGTTCTACTGTGTCCTAGGGTACTATGAGTTGGAATCCACCTTACAGCAACAGGTTTGGTTTTGGTTTTGGTACCTTGCTTGCTGGGTAATCCATCCCTGGCTGGGACTGTCCGTTTTGTTCCCTGTAATCAGAACTCTGAGACATGCATTTCCATGTACTACACTGTCCCCATCTCTGTGCTGTAGTTGTCAACCTGTATTGTGTAAACTTCCTCAACTGATCTGGCTTGACATACTCTCCAGATTCTCTGGGACTGAACCAACACTTCCTAGCTATGTTACCTTGGGCATGTTATATGATTGCTTCTGAGCTTCAGTTTTCTTATCTGAGAAATGGATATCAATAGAGTATTTCCAAGCGTTATCACAAAGATTAACTGGGATAATGCCTAGAAAGCTCTTATCACAGTGCCGAGTACAGAGCAAACATTCAATAAATGTGAGCTACCAGTAGTAGTAGTAGTAATGCCGTCCTCAGTCCGACCTTGTGTATCAGATATCTGTTGCCACAGTGATGCACCAGTGACACAAAACAAGTTAACTGCTCCATTGGGGGTTGGAAGTTAATCATCTGCTGATCTTGGCTGGGCTTGCTCACATGTCTAGGAGTTGGCTGGCTGTTGTGATCTTGGATGGCCTTGACTGAGTGACTGAGGTGAGTTGGCTCTGCTCCCCGTCTCTCATCCTCTAGCAGGCTAGCCTAGGCACCTGCTAATGGAGGTGGCAGAAGTCCAAGAGCAAGCAAGCCCAGTTGCATAAACACTTTATGCTTATAATTGCTTAGGTTGTGTTTACTGACATCCCATTGGTCAAAGCAAGCCACACAGCCAAGCCTACAGTCAGAGTGGGTAGGCATGACAGCATTACATGGCAAAGGGAGTGGCTAGAGGGAGGAAGTAAGAACAGGGGCCATTTTTACTGTCTACTCCCATTGGCCTGTTCTCCTGGATCCAGACCCCACAGCAAGGCATCCACTGACTTCTCAGCCCTACCCCCATTAGGTCCACACCTATCCAACCATCCTTCTTTACCCCAAGGCTTCTAGCCTGACCTCTCACACAATATAACAGGCCAAGGCCCTCATATCCAATCCCCACTTGGTGGCTAAATTAGTGGAGCCCCAAAGAAGTGACATAACTTGCCCAGAGTCCCAGGTTTGGTGGCAGAATCAGGCTTAACACCTAACTCTCCTACCTAAGAGTCTTCATCTGACACTGCCCTCCGATACGTTTGACTGTGGGGCCAGAAGTTATTCATGATTAAATAGGATTTCATTTCTGTAGCATCATGGCATCCATTTTTCACTTTGTGGAACGTGATTAATTCAGCTATCAGGTATTTATTAAGGCCCTACTAGTGCCAAGGAAACCTGGTTGCGCAGTGGTTAAGGGGTTGGCTGCTAACCAGAAGGTCCACCAGCTGCTCCTCGGAAACCCTATGGGGCAGTTCTACTCTGTCCTATAGGGTCGCTATGAGTCGGAATAGACTCAATGGCAACGGGTTTGGTCTTTTTTGTTTTAGTGCCATGGACTATGCATGTTACAACACTGAATAAGAGACCCAGTCCCTGCACTGTGGGTCTTCAGAGTGCGAGACAGAGTGAAAGACACAGAGAGAGTATATATAATGTCTGTGATTCCACAGTGTTTATTTATTAAACAAACACTTCTTTGTCACTTAGTAAGCATTTTCTAAGCACTGTTCTAAGCATTTTTATAACTATTAACTCATTTAGTCTTCATAAAAATCCTATGGGGGAGAGAGGGGTGGGATGGATAGTGGAACACAGGGCATATAGGGCAGTGAAACGATTTTGTCTGATACTGTCAAAACCCATAGAACTGTACAACACAAAGAGTGAACCCTAATGTAATCTATGATCATTAGTTAATAATACATGATCAATATTGGTTCCTGAACTGTAATAAATGTACCACACTAATGCAAGAGGTTAAGAGTAGGAGAAACTGTGCAAAGGGGGGCCCCAGGGCATGAGAACTCTACTTTCTGTGCAATTTTTCTGTAAATCCAAAACTGCTCTGAAAAATAAAGTGTATTACAAAAAAGAAAAAAGACTGTGAGGTCGGAACTGTTGTTATCCCTGTTTTATCAGTAAAGAAATTAAGGCACAGTGATATCAAGCCACTTGCCCAATGTCACATAGTCAGTGGGTGGCAGGGCCGGGATTTGAACTGAGGCAGTCTGACTTCAGAGTCTGTGCTTGTAACCACTATGCTATGCAGAATGCAGCACACAAGAAGAGTAGGGTATTGTGAGACTGTTCAGAAGAGGGGCTTGCCCAGGTCAGGGGAGGGGAGCCCAGTCAGAGAAGATACCTGGGAAGATATGGCTTTGAACCGAACTCTTAGGCAGGCATATACCAGGCAAGTGAGATGACGGAGGTGTTTGGAAAGAGCACTAAGAAATTTCCTGGTGAAGCATGGTATACTTCCAAGGGCCAGCTGGTATTGGAAAGTCTCTCTCTCTCTTTCATGTAGAATGTCATTAATTTTAGTGATTTAGGAGCGGGTAGGACTCCTTCTTTCAATAACTGGAACTGATGGTCAGCATAAAAGGACCCGGGCCATTCAAAACACAACCTCACATTTCATCTCCCACATTTGAGAAAATCAACACCCTCCTTAATTTTATGTCAGGAGTTGGGTAATGCAAAGAAAATTTCTGATCATGAGAATTTAGATTTGCTGTCGTTTTATGTCTTAGGTGGATGAATGTTCATTTGAATCTGGGGATCTAAAAAAAGCACTGTTTCCAGAACAATATGAATTCCAAAGTATTAATTACATTTAGGTCCTTGCCCTGGATATTTCCCCAGTCCATATCCTTGCTGAACTCAACTACAAACTTCTTGGTGATAGGGAGGATGCTATCTTATTCATATCTCTCTCTCTCACACACATACACACACACACACACACACACACACACACATGCACACACACACTGACAATTCCCACACAGTATGTGTGCTCAATATGTGTTTTTTAGTGAGCTTAAATTTAAATAGACTTGTGATAAGGTGCTATAGCTTGCTGCTTTCATACTTGAAACCACAAGAACACATACAAATGACAAGCTATGTCCTTTCTTTTGCCCCTCTCATTCTCTTATTAAATCATCTTTCTGCTTCCAAAATCAGCAAGGAATAAAAGGATGTTTATTCACATCATGACTGAAATTTTAAACACACCTTTACTGAAGCCTGAGACTTCAAAGCTGTGTGCCCTTCAGCCCAGCTAATGAGTGTCCTCTAGAGCTGGCATCATTTAGTGGAGCTCATTGGAATTCATTTTATGCTTGAATATATTGACTCCATTTCTGTCTGAAGCCTGCTGGGACAACTCAGAATTCCAGTGCTTTCTCTGGGACATATTGTATCTGAACTATTATGTTTCAGTGACAGGACCTCACAATGAATTTTCCTTGTTCGGAGCAAAAGAGAGGATGGTGGGAGTGTGTTTTATGAACATCTGTATGTGAATGTGGAGTGTGGGTGGTGTTATAGATTGAATTGTGTCCCAAAAAAATATGTGTTGTAAATCCTAACCTCTATGAGGGTGGTTCTAATCCCATTTTGGGACTGGGTTGTCTTTGTTATGTTAATGAGACAGGATTAGTGTAGATTATATCTTGAGTCAATCTCTTTTGAGATATAGAAGAGATTAAAAAAACAAGCAGAGCAGAGATGGAGTAAGAGAGTCACCATGCCACATGAAGATCACCAAGGAACTAAGGAATAAAAGCTGAAGAGACAAGGACTTTCCCCCAGAGCCTACAGAGAAAGAAAGCCTTCCCCTAGAGCCAGCACCCTGAATTTGGACTTCTAGCTTCCTAAACTGTGAGAAAATAAATTTCTGTTTGTTAAAGCCATCCATTGTAGAATTTCGGCACTAGATAACTAAGAATTTGGTGCCAGAAGAGTAGGGTGCTACTCTAACAGATACCTAGAATGTGGAAGCGGTTTTGGAATTGGGTAATAGGTAGAGGCTGGAAGAGTTTTCAAGTGTTTAATAGTAAAAGCCTAGATTTCCTTGAAGAGACTGTTAGTAGAATTATGGACATCAAAGGCAATTATGATGAGGGCTCAGAAGGAAGTGAGGAGAGCTATAGAGAAAATCTCCGTCGTGTTAGAGAATACATCCTAGCATGTTGCTAGAAATGTGGACATTACATGTGCTTCTGATGAAGCTTTGAAAGAAAATGATAAATATGTGATTGGACAATGGTGGACGGGTGATTCTTTTTATGCAGTGGCAAAGAACTTGTCTGAATTATATTCAAATGTTTGGTAGAAGGTAGAACTTGTAAGTGATGAACCTGGATATCTGGCTGATGAGATTTCTAAGCAAGATCTTAAAGGGGCCTCAAGGTTTCTCCTTGCCGCTTACAGTAAAATGCAAGAGGAAAGAGATGGACTTAAAATGAATTGTGCAAAATGAAAACAGAATTTAAAGATTTGGAAAATTCTGTTGTACAAGCTAAGGACATGTGTCCTAGAATTTTCACCAAGGACATGGCTGTACAATCTTTTGTAAAGTGATTAAGCCTGTGCCTGATGGATCTAACCAAGTACCACAGCAGAAAGCCCATCAGCTTAGACTGAAGGGGACAGAGAAAGAACGAAAGGAAAGAAAGCTGTCCCTTAGAATTCTACAAGCAGGAAATAGGTCAAAGGAGCTACATGTGTTGTCATCCAAGAAAAGAAAATGACCATCCCTGGAGCAGCTTGGAGAGAAGCAGAACTGTTGAAAGGAACACGAGAAGCAGGGCCTTCCCAGTTTCAAAGGGTGAGGCCATGGTCTCCTGGATCTCAAAGGGTGGGGCTACAGCCTCCCAGGTTTCAAAGAGTTAAATCTTTGCCAACTCGGTTCCAGAGTGTGGAGCTGCCATTAAGATGTGCCAGGGGGATGGGGTTACCACCCAAAGCTGAGAGGGCAAGGCTGCCAGGGCCAAGGGGTTAGCATCACCAGTCAGACGACTACAAGAATGGGGCCACCCAAACCAAGGGATCAGGGTTGCTATCGTAGTGGGCCTGGAAGGCAGAGTTGAAGCCCAGGGCCAAGGGTCTTCCACCCAGAATCCAGAGGGCATGGCCAACACTCAGAGTCTGGAGGGCAGGGCCATTGCCTAGATGGTCTCAGAGAACAGAGGATTAATTTCAAGCCTTGAAAGCTAATGTAACTTATGCCGAGGGGTTTTGGACTTGCTTGGTGACCATTATCCCTTCTTTCCCTCCGTTTTCTCCCATTTGTAATGGAAATGTTTACCTTGCACCTGTTTCACTATTGTATTTGGAAACAGATAACTTCTAGTCTAGATTTCACAGGTTCACAGATGAAGAGGAATTTTGCCCCAGGATGGAATATGCCTAAGGTCTCACACATATTTATTTAATTTAGATGCTTCAGATGATGAGATTTTGGACCTGGAGTTGATTAAGACATTTGCAATGATGTAATGGGCTTAGTGTGCTTTGCATGTGGCAAGGACATGAATTTTTGGGGGCCAAAGGGTGGAATGTTATAGATTGAATTGTGTCCCCCAAAATATGTTTTGTAAATCCTAACCTCTATGCCTGTGGTTAAAATCCCATTTGGGAATGGGTTGTCTTTGTTATGTTAATGAGGAAGAGTTAGTATAGGGTGTATCTTGAGTCAACCTCTTTTGAGATATAAAAGAGATTAAACAAGCAAGCAGAGCAGGGATGGGGGAAGAGAGACACCATGCTACATGAAGATCACCAAGGAGCCAAGGAATGGAAACGGAAGAGACAAAGACCTTCTCCCAGAGCCTACAGAGAGAAAGCCTTCCCCGAAAGCCAGCATCCTGAATTAGGACTTCTAGCCTCCTAAACTGTGAGAAAATAAATTTCTGTTTGTTAAAGCCACCCACTTGTGGTATTTCTGTTATAGCATCCTTTAATAAAAGAAAATAGGCTAAGAGGAAAAAAAAGGAGCCTGACTTAATCTAAATTTTTTCATATGGCATCTAAGATAACTAAGATAGAGGGGAGATGGGAAGGAAGAGGTAAAAGGGGCTGCTGACCTTATTGAGAGGGAGAGTAAATTACACTTTCAAAATTCTCCTGTTGGTTTTGTCAGTGAAGAGAGAATGATCTGCTGAGCCCAGGAAATGTAGATGTTTGGCTAAAACATCTTAGAGGGAAGAAAGAGAAGAGGCAAGACACCTTGACAGTGGTGGCTCCAAGGAGGGACAGGTGGGGGTACTTTTGTACCCTCCATACCTCAGAATCCCCATCAGCCCTCCCACCTTTATCCACAGGACACACACAACCTAAGTGAAAACAGCATGCTTGCTGGGAAAACTTACTTTGCAGTGAGTCCACTAAACCTTCCAACCAAACTGCCAGCTTGTAAGTCCTAAAGGGGAGTCCCTGGGTGGTGCAAATGGTTATCGCACACAACTGATAACTGAAAGGTTGGAGATTCAAGTCCACGCATAGAAACCTCAGAAGGAAGGACTGGCAATCTACTTCCGAATAATCACAGCCATAGAAAGCTCTGTGGAACACAGTTCTATTCTGACACACAAGTCAGAATCAACTCGATGGCAACTGGTTTAATTTTTTTTCTTTTTTTGGTATGGTGTTTCTAGACACTGAAGGTGGTCTAATTCATCTAATTAAAACCTATATGACCCAAAAGAAAGGAATAGGAAGTATATCAACAGCTAAGGCAGGGGTCTCCCCTTATTCCCTAAGAGTTGATGAAGCTACAGAGAGCACTGTAGTTCTGCTCAGAATGCTGCACCTGAGCTCTCCCTAATGAACAGCTATCAACATAGTGCTGAAGAGATGCCCTCACTTTCCACTTGTGCAGATTAGTGGTGACATCTGAGTCCACCCCTACGGAGATCTTTTTCAGGCTCCTGAAATGAAATGACATGACACATCTTCATTTTACCAGTGACATTCTTCCTGTCCTGGTCCACAATCTCAGCTTTCCCTTTTTAGACCAAGGGAGACATTCAAGTGAAAATAAATTTCAGCTTCCATATAGGAAAAGGCTAAGAATAGAATCGCTGGTTGTTCCTGAGATGCCATATGAAAAATTTAGATTAAGTCATGCGTCTTTTTTTCCTCTTGGCCTATTTTATTTTATTAAAGGATGTGAAGACAGCACCTTCCATTACTGACGTGCCTTCCAAGCATACTTTATTTCTGCTCTACTTGCTGCCTGCCGCTTACTCATACTGATGGTCCAGCTGTCTGTAAGGCTCCTTACATAAAAGAATGAAAAGAAATTTGACTGCTAGGTCTCAGGCAGAATAGGGAGAGAGGATGTTCGCGTTATAGGAAACTCTTGTGGTAGATCTAGTATATCAGTTAGCTTTTGCTGCATAACAAATGACCCCAAAATTTAGTGGCTTCAAACAACAACCATTTATTTAGCTCATGAGTCTACTAGCTAGTAAATTGGGCTGAGTTCAGTTGGATAGTTTTTCCAGTCTTGGTTAACTCTGTGATCAGTTGCTGGGTTAGCTCGGTTCTGGTTGGTCTAGAATGGCCTCAGCTAAGACTGACTTCTCTCTCTTCCACATGATCTATCTCATCATCCACCAGACTAGCCTGGGGTTGTTTACGGCATGGATATGAGAATGGATGAAAAACTGCCGTTTTTGCAGTCTTCCACATCTCAATCTAGTCAGTCATCTTGAGTTCATGCTCATGGGCTAATGTGGCCTAAGAGGTTGTTCTTCCTGAGTGAACTGCATGGGAATGATCAAACTGACATATGGATGCACAGAGGCCAGTAAATGGTGTGCTTGGCTTTAAGGATAAGGGCACAAGGTGCAGGGAGACCCATGCTGTTGTTAGTTGCTGTCAAGTTGGCTCCAAACCATGGCCACCTTATGTATAACAAAACAGAATGTTGCTGGGTCCTGTACCAATTCCATAATCTTTGATATATTTGAGCCCACTGTTGGGGCTATTGGAGCCCTGGTGAACAGTGGTTAAGAGCTTGGCTGCTAACCGAAAGGTCAGTAATTCAAATCCACCAGCTGCTCCTTGGAATCCCTATGGGGCAGTTCTACTCTGACCCATGAGGACTCCAAAATCTTCTGCATCCAACCCCAACACCTCATCTGATTCAATTGTTAACATTTTCCCTCCTTCAACACAAACCATTTTTATCACGTTTCTTCTGTTTATAAAAGCAGTTCATATTAATTGCAGAGAAATGTGTAAGCAGATAGAAATATAAAAAAGAAAATAATCAACCATGATCTCATGGCCCAGAGGCAATAATTATATGTAATTATTATATTACACATATGGCATAAAATTGGCCTTGTTTCTATCTACATTTAAAAATCCAATAATATTATTTTGTAATGCTCTATATGACAAGCCTTCTGCTAAATACATTACGTGTATTAACTTAATCCTCACAGCAACCCCATATTTGAGATGAGGAAAATGAGGTACAGAGAGGTTAAGTACCTTGCCTAAGATCACACAAGTAAGTAGTGGAGCCAGAATTTGAAGCAGACCATTCTTGTTTTATTTTATTGTTGTACTTTAAGTGAAAGTTTACAATTCAAGTTAGTCTCTCATACAAAAATTTATACATGCATTGTTAGGTGACCCTAATTGCTTTCCCTGTGCTGTGACAGCACACTCCTCCTTTCCACCCCTGATTTTCCATGTCCATTCAACCAGCTCCTGACCCTCTCTGCCTTCTCATCTCACCTCCAGACAGGAACTGCCCATTTAGTCTCATGTATCTACTTGATCTAAGAAGCACACTCTTCACGAGTATCATTTTATGTCCCATAGTCCAGCTTAATCTTTGTCTGAAGAGTTGGCATCAGGAATGGTTTTAGTCGTAGGTTGACAGTCCGGGGGCCATGCTTTCTGGGGTTCCTCCAGTCTCAGACCATTAAGTCTGGTCTTTTTACTAGAATTTGAGTTCTGTACCCCACTTTTCTCGCTCCATCAGGGACTCTGTGTTGTGTTCCCTGTCAGGGCAGTCATTGGTGGTAGCCAGGCACCATCTAGTTCTTCTGGTCTCAGGTTGATGCAGTCTCTGGTTTATGTAGCCCTTTCTGTCTCTTGGGCTAATACTTTCTTTGTGACTTTGGTGTTCTTCATTCTCCTTTACCTCAGGTGGGATGGGACCAATTGACGCATCTTAGATGGCCGTTCACTAGCTTTTAAGACCCCAGATGCCACTCACCAAAGTAGGATGCAAAACATTTTCTTAATAAACTTTGTTATGCCAATTGACCTAGATATCCCCTGAAAGCATAGTCCCCAGACCTCCATCCCTGCTACTCTGTCCCTCACAGTGTTTGATTGTATTCAGGACACTTCTTAGCTTTGGTTTAGTGTGCCCTGTCCTTCCCTTCACCTAAGATAATTCTTAAAGCAGACCATTCTTGACCATTATAATCTACTGTACTGTTTTCACATCCTGCACTAGTCAAACCTTGTTGTTGTTGTTAGTTGCTGTCAAGTCGATTCTGACTCATGGCAACCCCATGTGTGCAGAGTAGAACTGCTCCTTAGGGTTTTCAAGGCTGTGACTTTTCAGAAGCAGATCACCAGGCCTGTCTTCCAAGGTACCTCTGGGTGGGTTGATCTGCCCATCTTTCAGCTAGTAGTGGAGCACTTAATCATTTGCACCACCGAGGGTTCCTACTCAAACCTTAATGTGCATAAAAATCACCTGAAGGGCTTGTTAAGGCAACTGCTGGGCCCCACCTCCAAATATCATGATTCAGTTGGTCTAAGAAGAGGCCCAAGAATTTATATTCTAACAGACCCCCAGACGATACTGATGCTGCCAGTCCATGAACCACACTAAAAGTACCTCTGTCCATAATATCATTAAGGTACAGACAATGAATTCTACTTCATAGATTAAAAAAAACAGAGGTTCCAAGAGGTCCAATAACTTGGCCATGGGCATACAACTAGTCAACTCTGTGTTATAATGCTTTTACAAGTTTACTCGCATGGAAAACAATGAACACAGGCAACTTTCACCTCATTTTATAACCAATGCTTTCTTCTGGTGAGGATATAGTGCTAGAGGAGAGAATTCAGAACTTAGATGGAGCCACTCTTAGAGCCGGGCATGAATGATGGTGCATGGATTCGTTTGTTCATTCATTCATTTATTTACTCATTCATTCTTCTCCTTGGTGAGAATTTCAGCCTGTAAAATCCTGTGATGCCCTCAGCATCCTCTACATACTGATACTTAAGTGACTTTGTCTCTGAAGGAGGGACAGCCCTCATCAAAAGAGATTTGAACAGAAAAAAGTGCACAAAGACATTGCCTTTTGAAGCTGCAGAAAGAACCTGCTCCAAAGGCTGTGCTATTTTTAAAACACAAAGAGCCTAGAAATGTTTTGTCAGGTTTCTTACAAAGAGAGAAAAAAAAAAAACCCTCTGTGATCTCCGAGCCTTCATGATGTCCTAACTAGGTGGAGTATAGCTTTTGTAGACATGTAGGACTAACTTGTACCTTTCTGGTTGTCTGTCCTTGCTACTTAAAGTGTACTTCAAGGACCAGCAGCATTATGGGCATCATGAGGAACTCGATAGAAATGCAAATTCATAGTCCTCACCTCAAACATACTGAACTCAGATCTCTCGGGGCCCAGGAATCCATGTTTTAACCAGCGCTCCAGATGATTTTTCTGCAACTAAATTTTTAGAAGCTCCTCTGGCCTACGGAGAGGAGCCCTGGTGGCGCAGTGATTAAGAGCTCAGCTGCTAACCTAAAGGTCTGCAGTTCAAATCCATCAGCCGCTCCTTGGAAACCCTATGGGGCAGTTCTACTCTGTCCTATAGGGTCGCTATGAGTCGGGATCCACTTGACAGCAGTGGGTTTGGTTTTTTGGGTTGGGTCTACCAGGAACCCTCAGAACTGCTTATTTTGCTTCCCAAGGAGGACAGCTGACCCTCTGGAGAGTTTTTAGGCCTGCACTTCTCAAACTTTAGTGAACATCAGGATTATCTGGAGGGTTTCTTAAAGCATAAATTCCAGGGCCACACTCTTAGAGAGATTCCGGTTCAGTGGGTCTGGGGTGGGGCCCATAAATGTGCACCTCTAACAAACTCCTGGGATGCTGATGCTGCCCATCCTGGAGGACTTTGACTAGCAGCCCTTTAGGTAATGCCCTTAAAGAAAAAAGGAAAACTACTTGAATCTTCAAGAACTTTTCATGATCTCTGATTCTATAAATTTCTTAAAAATTTGTATTTTCTTAATTAGAGAACCCACTTTCTTCAGAAAAAAATTTACTTTTTAAAATTTATTTTTCAACCAAAGTCCATAAACTAATTTGAACTAGAGCTGGTTCTGGCTGTCCAGGGCAGTTCTGAAGTTCTGAAAGAGCTAGTTGAGTCTCAGTTAACTGGGAGAGGGCATGGGATGGCATCATGATTTTTGTTTAGGCAGGCTTGAATCACTCTCCACCTACTTCGAACCACAGACAAACAAAACCAAACTTGTCACCGTCAAATCCATACCTTCTGATTCATGGTGACTTCATGTGTGTCAGAGTAGAACTGCACTCCATAGGGTTTTCAATGACTGTAATCTTATGGAAGTATATCACCAGGACTTTCTTACATGGCACCACTGGGTGAATTGGAACTGCCAACCTTTCAGTAAGCAGCCGAGTGCAAACTACTTGTGCCACCCGGGGACCTGAGCCCCCTGATAAACACTGCTTGGGGCCACGTTTTCTGGGAGCATTAGCCATGCCCTACAAAAGTGACACCCAACTGGTCAACAGTGTCCTCCAAGTCCGCTGGAGAGGAAACCTTAAAGTTTTACTCCAATACTTATCTCTACTCTTAAGCTTTCAGTACCTCCACCTTCTGTGATGCTGAGGCCAGTAGGTAAGTGTGTGTGTGTAATTTTTTAAATTATTGATTTATTGCATATTATAAATAATAATGCAGTGAACATCTTTAAGCATAAATCTTTGTCAAACCAAGCCAAACCCATTGACATCAAGTCGATTCCAACTAATGGCGACCCTATAGGACAGAGTAGAACTTCCCCATAGAGTTTTCAAGGCTGTAATCCTTATGGGAGCAGACTGCTACATCTTTCTCTCACTAAATCTTTGTATGTATGTTATATTACTCGATTTATTCCTTGTATTCTAATCTTAGAAGTCTAATTTCTGGGTCAAAATTTATGAGCATTTTTAAGATTTTAATATATATCTCTAAGTGGTTCGGCAGGAATATCGTACCAATATAAATTTTCATAGATAATTGTCAGGCATGCTTCTCTCTACCCCAACTGCCTCAAACTTATACCTTATTCATTAATCTTAACACAATAATAATTTGTAAATATCATATTAATTTCTATTTTTAAACAAGTGATGCTGAAATTATTTTCTGTATGCTTAAAAGGCATTTGCATTTTTTTCTTTTATGATTTATTAGACTGATTAGTATTATTCCATTGGCCAGCCCTCTCTGCATTTGTTTATTTTTAAATTTACACAGCAAAACATTAACAGTCATGAAAAATCCAAACCTATAAAATATGGGGGTAAAATGTTATATTCTTTCTTCAAAAAAAAATTGTTGATTTATTAGACTTTCCAATAAATAGTTGAGAATGTATTGCGTTAAGTGGTCAAAGAAAAATTGGTGCCAAGAAGCTGCATGAAACAAAACCCAACTCATAGTGACCCTGTAGGACAGATTCAAGCTGCCGCGGGGTTTTTAAGGCTGTGATCTTTACAGAAGCAGACTGCCACATCTTTCTCCCATGGAGAGGTTGGTTGGTTCAAATCACCAACCTTTTGGTTAGCAGCTGAGCACTTAACCATTGTGCCACCAAGCCTCTTAAAGAAACATATATGTAACTGCCTACTCAAATTTGAGAGCCCAGCATCATGTCAAACAAAGAATGTTATAAAGTGTGAGTGATCCTTGTCTTCAAAAATAGTTATTCAATGCTTTCTATGAGCTAGGCCCTGGGACTAAAAGGTGCCCTGTGAGGACCTGTCACAGTGGAGTAGGGTATACAGATAATGAGAAGAGGCCAACATAGGTGATAAATAGTCAGACAGGGCCACACGAGTCCAGAGAGGGCCTAAGGCCAGGCCACCAGCCTCCTCCAGAAGTTGCCACTTGCCCTGAGTTTTGAAGGCTAGTGGAAGCTGGCCAGGTGAAGAAGTCAGGGCAGGGTTGAGAAGTGCTATTATGGCAAATTAAATAACAGAGATTTGGGGGATTACAGTAAAAATAAGTAGGTAAGCATTCTTCATCAAGTTTGCTCCTGAGGGAGCAGTGATTAATAAGCCTCAGATCTGATCCCTTGGAAAATGTTAAACAAAGCTCCTGCTACTTCCAAAAAAGAGCACATAAATCTATTCGAAGGGAGCCATGTTTGTATTTGTGATTAAAGCAGGCTAACCTTTCCTGGGTGACTTTTCTCTTTCCGTTTTGTTATTCATAAAGTCTTTCATTTTCATCGTATCCCCTCGAGGTTCTAGCTAAATGAAGTGCAGACTCAGAAAAGCATGTTTGCCTGCGGTGTGTCCCTCCTAGAAAATGAATTTATGGAAATTTTAGATATTTGTGCAGCTCCAGGAAAGGAAATTCCAAATCTAGGGGAATGAAAAGAACAGGAACCTGGAGAAATTCAGGGTGCCGATTCTCTGTATAACCTCTTTGCCCTGTCACTCTAGTACATGCCAAATAAGAATAATAGGCTTTCTTTGTTACATGGCTGCCATGACCTTCTCAAACCATCCAGAGTTCTACCATCCTTAACCTGTTGCCGTCAAGTCGATTACGACTCTTAGTAACCCTATAGGACAGCGTAGAACTGCCCATAGGGTTTCCAAGGAGCACCTGATGGATTCAAACTGCCAACCCTTTAGTTAGCAGCTGAGTTCTTAACCACCGTGCCACCAGGGCTTCTACCATCTTTAGGTGGGCAGAACAATTTGTGCCCTGATTTGCTCTCTGGAAGGCCCTGGGGACATTTTAATATCAACATATACTGAGACACACAACAAACGAAGTCATCAGTGGCAAAGTATAATTTCCAGAGTTAAAACATGACTCTCATATGACCATATAGTGCGTCTATATCAAAGATTTCATTAGTGAAAGAACCAGCAGCCTGGTAAAGCTCGTTCTTGGAGCATTGAGAAGTAAAGGTTTATATAAAGGAATGTTAAAATAAATTTGTTAAGTTAGGTATAAAACTGTTTAATATCCCATAGGGCAATTAAACTATAACCTTTAAGATTATCTTTTCTACCAGACAGAAATTATTAGCATTTCTACTGGACAAAAGTCATTTGCTTAATCTTCTAGAAAGTAACGCATGACTTGATAGTCTGGTCTCTAATCAAGAGCAAATAGCAAAAACATCTGGGGATGATGAATAAGTTTATGACCTTGATTGTGGTGATAGTTTCACGGCTACAGACATATGAAAATTTATCAGATTGTACACTTTAAATAAAGTGCAGTTTATTGCATGTCAATTACACCTCAATAAAACTGTTAAAAGAGAGAAGAAGAAAAAAGTAAGACAAACACAGATGCATTCCCCTAGAAAATTAGGTAATGCTTGCGCGAGCCTATTAGACAATGCTCCAGAATGATATTAAAAGACATGCTATCATCCTTTTGGAGCCCTGGTGGTGCAGTGGTTAAGAGCTCATCTGCTAACCAAAAGGTGGGCAGTTTGAATCCACCAGCCACACCACGGAAACCCTATAGGGTAGTTCTACTCTGTCCTGTAGGGTCGCTATGAGTTGGAATTGACTCGATGGCAATGGGTTTGGTTTTGTTTCTATTATCCTTTTACTTTATTTCCAAGTTTTGGATAATTTTTCTTGCCACAAATGAAGGTAATTGATGAGTCAGGAAGATTTAAGTTTCGGCCATTTCAGCCCACGAAGCCATGGGCAAAATATTTAAACCTCTGTAAGCCTCAGATTCTCCATCTCAAAAAAAGGAGACAATAATAGACTCCTTTGTCTGAAATCCTGGTGGCATAATGGTTAAGAGCTTGGCTGCTAACCAAAAGGCCGGCAGTTCAAATCCACTTGGTGCTCCTTGGAAACCCTATAGGGCAGTTCTACTCTGTCCTGTAGGGTCGCTATGAGTCGGAATTGACTTGATGGCAATGGGTTTCTTTTTTTTTTTTTTTTTAATGCCATAGGCATATTATTAGAATTAAACAAAATAACGTATGTGGAGTCCTTAGCACAGCACCTGGTACCTATTAAGGACCTAGTAAATGTTGGCTGTTCTTAATTATTGTTTCGAAGATAGCTGTGGGGCCTGAATGAGATAATTTGGCCAGATAGAAGGACCTTAGACCAAACATGAAGCTCTAACGATACGAAGAACTGCGTGATCTTGACCAAGTCCCTTCCCTTTACCTTATCTCTGATTCCTCAACTATTCAACTCTGAGAAGAGCAGGTGAGGGCCTAAGCAGTTTCTAACTTTTAAAGTAGGATTCACTCACCAGGCTTGGAACCAAATACTAATGGAATTCTAGCTTCTTCACATCCAGAATCTATTCATAAGCACTTAGGGCTCTATGTCCACAGCACTGTGGAGCTTAATATGTGGCTTAGTGGTCAGTGGTGAGGACTCTGGGTTCAGGCTCTCTGAGTTCAAATCCCAGCTCAGCCACTTACTTTCATACCCCTCTGTGCCTTGGTTTCCTATCTGTAAAATGGGGATAATAAAAGCACTCACCTCTCATAAAGAGTAGTTGGGGGTATTTCAGTGAGTCATGATATACGAGGATATAACCAGTGCTTGGCAGACATTAAGCACTCAGTGACCATTCCCTGTAATTAGTAGGGCCTTTGAACGATTGGCTGAGCAGCCAGTGGTCCTGGAGATTCAGCAAGGCTGAGGAGTGTTGTTGGACTTCTCAGAGTGATGAGGGTTTAAAATGTAGTTTTTATATGTAGGACAATTCCCCTTTGGGATGTCATTCAGCAATATCCCAAAGGCCTATTTTGTGTACTAACACAAGTTTTCTGACAGCTGCATATACAATTTAATGACATAAAAGCATTTTGTGAGCTACCGGTCATGCCCTGGGACTGGAGAAAAGGTGTTGATACCTGCAGAGGGCTGGCCAGGCAGTTTGTAGGGGGTGAGCTGGCCAGGCCTCCATCCTGCAGACTGGCAGGGCCCTCACACCCCCGCGGAGCCTGCAGATGGCTGACCACCTGCTTCGGGAAAGACAACTCCTCCCTAGTTCTGGGTACTGCTTGGCCCAGAGCTGCAAGAGGATTTATCCACCGAGGGTTCCTCTAGTGAGTACTGTGGGTGCCCCACTCAGATGTCCCTGGGTCTCTGTGACCAGCCCATTGCTCAGCTTCTGCATGTTTTGCTACTAAATGCAACCTGGGACTTGAAATACAGAGGATTGCCTCCCTTATCCAAAGGGCCAGCAATGATGGGAGTGCTGTGCCCCACCCTGACCAGTGGGTTTAACCAATGACTGACTAGTGTGGGAGCAGAGGTGCCCAGCTCGTTGGCCTTGAGGTGGACATACTCTGAAGTGCAGTTACCATTCCAGAGCTCCCTGCCGGATGAGACTAAGGCTGGGACTCCCCACTTTGCTTAGCTTCTTCGCCTTTCTTGACCTACTTCCTCTACCCTCTTTTTGGTCTCACCTGGAAGCCTTCCCTCATAAATCCCTTGCACACAAGTTCTTGGCTCTCGGTTGGCATCTTGAGAAGCCAGCCTAGGACTACCTCCTTCTTCCCTCACTCCCAGTGCCACCTCCCGCAGAGCTTGTGAAAACCCAAAGGAGAGTTGTCCTGCTCTGAAGTTCCTAGAAAGCTGTGGCTTTGTTTGAACAATTTGCTCTGTCCTGAGATACTTGCGGTGTAAACACTCTGGGGCAGGAGGAGAAGCAGGCTCGGAAGCCTTGGGCCTCGTAGTGGATGGAGAAGGCAGCGATTCAGAATCCTCCAGGAAATAAATGGCACTCCCAAAGCCAGGTGTGGCAGAGTCAGGCCAGCCTCGGGTCTGGAGGCTGTTCTTAACGCATTGGGCACTCCCACAGCCTCAGGAGCTTCTCCTAAAACAGACACAGCCTGCACTTGGCCTCAGTGGCCTCAGGGAGAGTTTCTCTACCTTCCTTCTTCATCTCAGCCATGATGCTGTTGTTGTTAGCTGCAGATGAATCAACCCCCAACTCATGGTGACCCCACTGGACCATTGTGATCCATAGGGTTTTCATTGGCTGATTTTCAGAATTAGATCTCCAGGCCTTTTTTCCTTGGAATATGTAAGTATTTTACAAATAAAATATTGATGAAATCACCAACTAAAAAGTATACATTGATATGTCTTTGTATAAAGCATATTTGTAATATATCCTAGGTGTTTTTTAAATATTCATTTTCTTTCACCTATAAATCCACTCCCAGGAATCCATTGTAAGGAAATAATCCAAGATATAGAAAAGCATTTGTATAGATATGTTCACTGTGGTCTAACTTACAATAGCAGAAAAAAAAGAAAAACATTAAACATCCAGGAGTAGGGAGTTAGCCAAATAAATCATGATACATTACAGAACACAATACGGCCATTAAAAACGGCATTTGAAAAAAAATGGCATTTGAGGACAATTTAATGATTAATGGAAATTTTCGTGATACATGCTACATTTATTTTAATAATAAAATAAAAATAATAAATGTATGTTAGTTGGAAATGACTCGATGGCAATAGGTTATACGTGTACACACACACATATATATTGATTCTAAGTAGTAGAGTGTTTCTCAATCTTGACTGCACATTAGAATCACCTGGGAGCTTCAAAATATCTTGCTGCCTGGGACCCACTCCCAGAGTTTCTGATTTAATTGATCCGGGGTGCAGCCTGCACATCAGGATTTTTTTTAAAGCTCCGCAGGAGATTCTAACATGCCCCCCTCATTTAAGAATCACAGACGTAAGATTTTCTTAAAATTCTTTTTCACTAAGCACGCTAGGAGAAAGTACGCATACCCACTCAGCCTTCCAAAGGCAGAGAAGTTCACCCGGTGGCTGCTACCAAATTCCATGGCATAAGCACTCAAGGAAAGCTCACCTGTTTCCGTGATTAAGAAAAATTAGACAAAACTTGTAAATAAAGCGAAAGGATAGCTGCACGGGTTTCCGTTGATATCCTGGTGCATTTTCTTACCAGGTCTACCCAAGGATTAGAGCCCTGGGGGCACAGTGGTTAAGAGCTTGGTTGCTAATCAAAAGGTCGGCAGTTCAAGTCCACCAGCCGCTCCTTGGAAACCCTATAGGGCAGTTCTACTCTGTCCTGTAGGGTCACTGTGAGTCGGAATCCACTCAATGGCAATCATTTTTTGTTTTTTCATGCCAGGATTATCCCATTCTCTAGGGAAATCTACCTTTGTTTGACTTACTATTTACTGCTGATTAGGCTCCAGACTCGTGGAGTTATTTATTAACTTGGACACTTTGGTGTGGTAAAAATTCAAATGATTTCTGTCTGAAAGAAAAGATAACAACAAAGGTTACCGTTCTGTTGCCCTGTAAGATATTAATCGCTTTGGATCTCATTCAGCAATCTTACTCCAACTTTATATATGTATGTTTACCCAAATTTCCGGTGGCTTGAGTAACTACTGTGACTATAACTATCCCAGTGTTTAAGATCGGCTTCTTCAGTTACTCAATTTGGCATTCACCATTATTAACATGGAGTAGATTTAAAAAGCACTTTGGACTAGACTTGTGGGCAGAGGGCCTGGGGAATTTTGCAAACCAAATATATATGTATGTATATATACACACACCAAATTATGTTCCAACCAGTTCTGCCATCTTGTTGGTTCCCTCATGAATGAGTTAAATATATCTTTGACGCATGTTCATTCTGTATTGGAAGGAATCGTATTTTTAACTTCTTAAAATTGTACCTTGAAACTATCTCTGATCAAACACCAACTCAGTGACAGAAGTGAGCATAGTAGACTCACACCGAGTGGAGATTTATCCAACGTGAACACCTTTGAGTTTAGCCACAGAAAGCTTCCTTCCCTCTGATGTTCGCAGTACATGCTCTCTGTGTGGTTTGCAAAATTCCCCAGGCCCTCTGCCCACAAGGTCTAGTCCAAAATGCTTTTTAAATCTACTCCATGTTAATAATGGCGAATGCCAAATTGAGTAACTGAAGAAGCCAGTCTTATACACTGAGATAGGTATAGTCACACAAGTTACTTAAGCAACTGGAGATTTGGGTAAATCTAATTTCACAGATCACTCTTTCTGTTCCCATTGACTCAGTCACTTCAGAAGCACTTTATCATCTTCTGGAGTTCTTCTGACATCAGCTGGGACTCCGGACACTTTGGCTAGACTTCTTTGTTCTCATTCTCCGGGACAAGTACTTAATGATCTGTAAATGCTAGACTGTAAGTCAGGAGCTTTACTATTTAAAGAAAACCTGCATTGAATTCATTTCTAGAGCAAATAATTTTCCGGTGAGTGTCTTAGTTTAACTGCCTAGTAGGTTGGTGTTTAATGGGTTTGTTTGGAGGGGGATTGTGTCTGTGGTCCTGCTTGCTTTAAGGAGAGACATAGTAGAACTGTTATCTGAGGCAAAATAATAATAATCTCCATCAAAGGTGAAAATTATAAAATCTAGATGCAATGCCTGGGTTGCCCGGCGTGTTTTGATTGGACATATCTGAGAAATGACGATTAGATCGGCGTTTTTGGTTCTCCAACTTCATGGGAGCAGACTCTGCAAGTGTGTAGGCTCTTTCCTGGGAGTTGGCCCAGTGGGAAATGTATTCCTCATTTCCAACCACAATGGATCCCTTTAGCACTGAGGAACAGGCATCACAGATCTTTCCCAAAAGGAATGAGAGAGTACAATTAGGGCCATCAAATTCTAATCTGCCTGACTGCCCTGTGGAAGACGTGGATTCTAAGGAACCGTGTTAAAGGATTTGCCTCAGAGAGTCCCACTGCTACAAAGAACCCACTCTTAAACACCCCACATGCACCTTGGCTTCCTTTGCAGAGGCAGGGACGCCAGGGTTGGAAGGGGAAGTGCACATTTCCCGATCCAATGTTCCATCTCATACATGAATCTCATCCACCAGGAGCCACCAGATGGTCAGACAGTTTTTCCTTGAGTATTGCCAGGAATGGAGAACTCACTTCTTCCAAGGCCTCTGTCTTGGTCATCTAGTGCCGCTATAACAGAAATGCCACAAGTGGAGGGCTCTAACAAAAAGAAGTTTATTTCCTCACAGTAAAGTAGGCTAAAAGTCTAAATTCAGGGCATCAGCTCCAGGGGAAGGCTTTCTCTCTCTGTCGGCCTTCTCATCAATCTTCCCCCGGACTAGGAGCTTCTCTGTGCAGGGAACCCGGGTCCAAAGGACACGCTCTGCTCCCGGCTCTGCTTTCTTGGAGGTATGAAGTCCACCTGTCTCAATGTTTGCTTCTCTCTTTTATATCTCAAGAGATTGCTTCAAGACAATCCAGTCTTTTAGATTGAGTCCCGCCTCACTAACACAACTGCCTCTCATCCTCCCTCATTCACATCACAGAGGCAGGATTTACAACATATAGGACAATCACACAATACTGGGAATCATGGCCCAGCCAAATTGATACACACATTTTTGGGGGAACATAATTAATCCATGACAGCCTCCAACCCAGACTTTGGACAGATCTCTTAGAATGTTCTTTATTGGGCCAAACACTCTTTTCCTATAACTTCCCCCTCAGGGATGGTGGTTGTAAAGTTTGTTGCAAGTTGTCCTCTGCCAGTTTGGTAACTCCAAGTAATTATTTTAGTAGATACCTGCAACTTCTAACAGTGGATGAAGTTTGTAAGTCTCCTCCCCCGTGACCTGGAAACTAAGTATCTATTCTTTTCCTTACTCCAACAAGCACCTTGCATAAAAAGCTTACTCAAGGAAGATGCAACAATATTCTGGTGGTAGGACTCAAGGAAGCTTGTGGTCAGCTCAGGTAAGAGCAGTGGCTCTCGTCTGTGAGCCTGCAGCATCAGCATCACCTGAGAATTTCTTACAAGTGAATATATTATTGGGCCTCACCCCAGATTCACTTACTATATCAGCAGTCTGAGTTTTAACAAGCCCCCAGATGAGAATCTGTAGGCAAGAGAATCCCCTATGACTCACTACTCATTGCAACTGAGTCAATTCCGACTCATAGCGACCCTATAGGACAGAGTAGAACTGCCCCATAGGGTTTCCAAGGAGTGTCCGGTGGATTTAAACTGCCGATCTTTTGGTCAGCAGGTAAGCTCTTAACCACTGTGCTACCAGAGCTCCATAGCTCAATAATGGACCAAATTTAAGCCTTTGGTAGAACAGAGAGAACTGTGCTCCATGAGATCTTTGATGGCTGATTTTTCAGAAGTCAGATCCCTCCTGACTCCCTGTATGTATATATATTCTGTTTATACCGGGTATTAGTGCCTGTACAGTATTTCTAACTAATTCACATATTTTTAACACTCATCCCGCCAATGAAAAAGCATTCCTAACATCATTATGCTAATTAGAAAACTCTCTAGTAGATCATAGACAAAGAGAGCTGAAGCTGCCTTAGGAATGTGGGCTTTTTATTAGAACCATTCAAATGTTAACCGTTCAGCCCAAAAGTGTATATTCCTGATTAAGAAAAAAACACCAGTTGCCATCAGGATTCCAACTCATGGCAACCCCATGTGTGTCAGAGTAGAACTATGCTGCATGTGGCTTTCAGTGGTTGATTTTTCAGAAGCAGATAGCCAGGCCTTTCTTCTGAGGCAGCTCTGGGTGGGTTTGAACCGCCAGCCTTTTGGCTAGTAGTCCACCCAGAACTCCTGATCACTGTGTAGCCTCAAACAAATCACTTCACCTCTCTGTGCTTCCCTTTCACCTCAGAGGAAGGTGCTAGGATGACCCTGAGTTCTAGCCATTCTGTAATAGTTTGAAAGTGGAGCCTTCAAATCCAAGTAAGTCTGGCCAGGACCTATTGTGTTCTTAGACCACCACAGGGCTGGGAGGACAGAGAATTTTTGTTCTATCTTTTTTCCCTTTTCCTGATGCAGTGATTTGTTGTTTCCTTTAAGTATCTGGTTTACAGTTACGTGTAAAGGATAGAATGTAGTTCAAAAACAAATCGAAGTTGTCTTAGATTGAGTTCCTCAGAAGCAGACCCTGAAACAAAGACTCGTATGCAAGTGATTTATTAAGGATGTGCTCCCAGGAATAAGTAGAGGGGGACTGGTGGCAACGGGACAGTGAAGGGGGGAAAGCCAAGCACAGAAGTGATTTCAGGGGATGTGCCAGCTTTCTCTGATCCTGAGAGTTGCTTTGGAGTGTGCATTACACCTCAGAGTTGGCTTCACCTTAAGGTAAAAGAACTGGGCTTTTTTTTACTCCTACTGTACTAGCTATGTTCCTGGGTGGTGCCAACTATTAACCACTCAACTAGTAACCAAAAGGTTGGGGGTTCAAAACTACCCAGAGACACCTAAGAAGAAAGGCCTGGAGATCTGCTTCTGAAAGTTTACAGTCTTGAAAACCCTACAGAGGGCAGTTCTACTCTGAACAGGTGGGGTTGCCATGAGTCAGAATCAACTCAATGACGACTGGTTCTGTTTGGGTTTTTCCATTAGCTGTGGGCCTACCCAGGGGCAAACATAAACCCCCAGGCCCTTGAAGCTTTCAGTGAACTAGGCAAGGTAGCCCAACTGTACTCTTACACGAAGGTGGCAGGCGTGAGGCAGGAGTGGAGTGCAAAAACGAGGTGATGACCCCACGGGGCTGAGCCGAGCACAGACAACTTCCACTGCTGAAGGCACAACTATTCATGAGCCTAAACACACAGCATCTTCCCTCTAACTGCCGGCTTGGTCATGCGAGCACAGAAATAATTTGGTGTTGATGAGAATGGGAGTCTTTCTGCTTGGCCACAGGATTCTGTCTGTTCATGCAGTCCCAAGCGAAACCATTTTATTTAGGCGGTAGTGAGGCTGTTTTTTCAGGGTGGCCAAATGCTAGCCCTACAAGGCTCTCTGAGGAACCAAGCCATACTCCTTGGAATACAACATTTTCATCAGTTTTTCTCCTAGGCAAGATGGAGGAGGGGAACCGAAAGCAACAGTCTTCTTGCCAAAGCTCTAAGAATCATGTAATCATCCCTCAGAGGTGGCCATTCCACCCCAGCCGCCTCCTGGATGCTTCTGTACTAGCAGCAGCGCTCAGTAAATGTTGGTAAAATCGATGAACCAATTACGTGATTTGCTCTGACCGCCTTTGGGTAAATGAGACAAGGTTCCGTTCTGCCCTTCCCTTGTCAGTGAGCACGCCGTGCATCAGCTCCCAAGTAATCAAGAACTGTTGCATAATACAAACCACACTGCTAAATACCCATTTGGCCTCATTTGCAAAACGGACAAAAGAAACACTGGCATTTCTGAAAAGCGGAGATTTAGGCATAATCAGTGTTGGTGGTGGCTGGCTGCCCTTAAAACACAAACCCAAGCTGAAGCCGCCTATCAGCAAGACTGTCGATAATCCTGGAATAGTTCAGGAAGGGGGCTTGTCAGGAAAGGGGCTCATCAGGAAAGGGACTTGTCAGGAAAACCAGACTTCCCTCCTCTGAAGAAAGCAGATCAGTATTTCATCTGTTTATATCCAGGTGTGCAGACACAGGGTGGTGTTGTTAGCTGCCCTGGAGGCAGCCCTCAACTCATGGCGTCCCCGTGCACGAAAGAACAAAATGTTGTCCAGTTTGGCACCATCCCCATGACTGGCTGCGGATTGGACCTTTGTGAACCATAGGGTTTTCACTGGCTGATTTTCAGAAGTACATTGCCAGGCCTTTCTTCCTAGTCCATCTTAGTCTGGAAGCACCACCAAAACCTGTTCAGCATCACAGCAACACAAAAGCCTCCACTAACAGATGGAATGGGGTAGGCGTCCGGAAAACAAATAGGCTTCCAATAGTGCTCAAGACCTCTCCTCAGAGATATTGAGGGAAAGGGTAAAACTTCTGAGAGATGCTTGAAATATGTCACCGAGAAGGTTTTAAAGTCAAATTTACCTGTAAGAAAGGCATTCATAGTGTTTTATCCAGCACATTCTATGTCAACAAATACTAGAAAGAACATGGCAGGGAGAGATAGATGGCCTCCTGTATCAGTTAGGGTTCTCCAGAGAAACAGAACATATATGCAAAGAGAGAGGGAGAAAGAGATTTTAAGAAATTGTTTGGCTGACAAATCTGAATTCAGTAGACTAGAAACTCAGGAAGGAATTGATGTTACAGTCTTGAGTCTGAAATTTGTAGGGCAGTCCATCAGGCTGACTCAGGCACAATTTCTATGTTACAGTCTTGAGGCAGAATTCCTTCTCCAGAAACCTCAGTTTTTGTTCCTAAGGCCTTAGAACTGATTGGATAAGGCCCACCCACATTATCAACAGTAATCTCCTTTACTTAAAGTTGACTGATCATACATGTTAATCACATCTACAAAATACTTTCACAGCAATATCTAGACTAATGTTTGAACAAACATCTGGGCACCATAGTTTAGCCAAGTTGACACTTAAAATTAACCATCACACCTCCTAAATGCTAGGGACCCTTTCTCTTTCTAGATTTTATCATAGGTCACCAGAGCTTCCCATTAGATACTTCCCAAGCCATTCAGCCCTAAGAGATGCTACACATGGCTCCTCCACTTCTGGGGAGCATAAGAAGGACCTAAGGTTGTTGTTAAAATTGCAAATCCCAATCCCACTTCAATAGCTCTCTTTCCATAGGGGATGTGACCTGGAATCTACATTTTAACAAGTAACTAAAGAGGTTTGATGCAAGGAGACCTTAGACTTGGCCACTGAGAAACCCTTGTGAGCACTTGTGACTTATCTATTAACCAGATAATAGGCATAAAATGGATATAAGATGGTAAATCAATTTATCATGAGTCATTTACTCTTCCTGTTTGAAATCTAAATCTTTTGGTTTAACTAGGAAATTTATTAAAACCAGTAGTATTCACCAAAAGAGGGAAGGAGGTTAAATTTCATACATAAGAATGTTTGAAATATAATAACAGCAAGCCAAGTACAGTCCATACTTATAAGAACTTACAACTATGGACAAGGTAGATTTAAGAAATGGCCATCTTTCATGATAGAAGTGTAAATAGAACTTTACTATATGTTATTTGCTAAAATTATTCTTTGCTCTAGTTCTTAAAGACATATATATACTTTAATAATCATCCTTCAAGAAGAAGGATAGATAGTGAAAGAAACATTTCTCACAATCATCAATAGAGTTTTCAATATTAAAAATCCTAAACATTTTCTCCCTTTCACACTCTAATTATTTAAGACAACAAGTCTTAGCCTTCATGTACACTGTTATTTGGGAAGGATGTAACGTCTCCAATGTGCTTTTTCTATAACCAGCTTCCCTTCATTTTCTGAATGAAAGCCCATATCTCTTGGAAATCAGCCAATTTGTCCACCCTCTGAGTGTAGGACACTGTCATGAGACCCTGAGAGCCCAAGGCTTCATGGAGCTCTCAGTCTGCTCGGGAAGCCAGTGGCCCCAGAAGTCTGCAGAATATGGAAAATGAGGACATTAAAATCATGGAGGCCACAAGTACAGAGTCAGACATGCTGAGGTGGAAGTTCAGCCTCTTCTACTTACCAGCTCTGTGACCTTGGTTGGTCTTAAAGTCAATCTGTAATTTTTTCTTTTCTTGCTTGGTGTAAGAATGGCATGGTAGGGGCATCTGACCTCCTCTAACTTCATGAGGTAGGGAAGAAGAGAATCAACATCAGCATCAGCCCAAAACTGATTTCTATGAGGTAGAGGTCAAAGATACCTCCACCCTCCAACCTTTTTACCAGTTCTGACACCCTCCAACCTTTTTACCAATTCTGACACCAGCCATTCTTCCCACGACACTTCTCTGCTAGGTTCATTACTTTGTTGCAATGGCCACACAGAACTCACAGATAATACAGTTTGGGGTTTATTAGGGAAGTAACAGGTACAACTCAGGATACAGTTCTTCAGTTCAGACAGCTTCTTCTCCGGGCATGACCGTGGGCAGGCCTCTCTTGCCAGGCCCTGCTTGTGCCTGGGCCTTCACGCTTGGCCACCAGAGGACACACTCCTCTCAGCCCCCTTAGCTCCCTGGGCTGGGAAATCCCACTGCCATCTTGCGCCGGTCTCCTGGCTCTGCTGCTATTATTTCTCTGCCATGCTTGCTGCTGCTTCTCACTGTCTCACACCTTCTCCAGTGTTACAGCTCTCTCTGTCTCCTAGGTCTAGGAGGTTCTCAGTGCAGAGACCCCAGGTCCAAAGGATATACTCTGCTCCTGGCTCTTCTTTGTTGATGGTAGTGAGATTCCTTCCTCTGCTCTGGGGTTGGCTCTCTTTTTAAGCCTAGAGGGATGGTAAAACTGACTAATCTCCTACAAGGGTTCCAAACACTTTATTTTCATGGTCCCACCCCTATGGGGGTTCCATGTCCCTTAATTGTATTATTAGCAGGCTGTCTAATCCCCCTGGTGAGCCACAAGCACCTTATTTGCATAGTCATAGTCCCACCCAATCATTGTATGGGAGTTACAAGAGCATGAATGGCTAAAAGGGCCATATTAAGTAATTCACTGCACTGCACTTAGAATGGAGATAATGTGGTTTGGGGGCAGCATTTCCTGAACTTTTAATGCTTAGTGATCTCGTTCAGTAGGTGATCTAATTCAGTAGGTCTGCATCTCTAACAAGCTTCTAGGTGAGATTGAAACCACTGGTCTGGGGACCACACTTGGAATAGCAAAGGTTTGGGGGATTGTATGAGATAAAGATGTAAAGTTTGTAGTTTAATTCCTGTCACACAGCAAGTTCTCAATAAATGACTATTATAATTACTAATACGTTGACAACTAATAGTTACATGACATAGAATGTTGGAATAAGTGCAGCGATTTTGCTTCATCAGGAAAGGCTACTTCAAACCTGGGGTGAATTCTGACTTTTTTGAGAAAAGTGAAGGAAAACACCTTTTCACCTATCTTACCCTCCTACTTCTAATGCACTAAGGCTTCTGAGGAGTCTTAGAAGGTTGTCTCAGCAGCAGTCAACATGCTTAACTCTTCTCTTGGAATGGCCACTTTGGGTCTTAACATCAAGGAAAAATTTCATGCAGTGAAAATAATAGCACTAAGCCCATTCTTAATCACATTCTCATGCCATTGCAATTGGGAAAAGAGATAACGAATCCAAGTATTGGCTCCTTCTCAAGCTGAGGAGGCAAACCCAGAGAAAACCAATGACTGTTCCACTGTTAGTGCCTGAGTCATGAGTCAAAGGAGAGCTCCCCACAACTTAGATGCTTAATAAGGGTTTGCTGTTGGTGGTGGTTTGGTTTGTTTGATGAAGATGAAAGACATAAGGCAAAGACATATACTCCAGATGCTTGAGTTTGACCAAAGTTGTGCAAAATAAATAACATGGTGAAAATTATGCTGATCTTTAATATTAATAAATGCTACAATCCATGACAAAGAGGTACCAGACATGGATCTATATCCATATGACAACACAGCCATAAAAGGTAAAAAGCAAAAATGGACTGAAATATAAGAAGAGACTAGTGAAGTTACAGTCACTGTGGGAGACTTGAACATACCCCTTTCAGAAATCTATAGAGCAAGTTGACTAAGGATTTTAGGGAGTTTGAATAACGTAAGCCTTCCTTTTCCACTTGATTTGAGGTCGGTAGGTTGGTAGATAGAATCAAAGACAGAAAAGACTTTCTTTTCAAAAGCAAATTAAACATTCTTCAGAAATGAGCCACATGTTAGGGTGCAAGGAAATCTCAACAAATTCCAAAAAGCAAACATCATGTAGGCCACATTCACTGACCATAACAAAACTGAAATTAGAAATATATATATAATTGTTTAAATTTTAAAATCACACTTTCAAACACCTAGAGTTAGAGAAGAATTTAAAACTAGAAGCGAATAACAAAGGACATACTGTATTTCAAAACCTGTAGAATGTGGCCACGGTAGCGTATAAAGAACAATTAACAGCAGTAAGCACACTGAACCAAAAACAAGAAAAATGCAAAATAGATGAGTCTCCTGTCAATTCAAGAAGACAGAAAAAGAACAACAAAATAACACCTTAGAAAGATAAGAGAAATAAAATAAGGATAAAAGCAGGAAATAAAAAGAACTAGAGATTAAAAACTTAGGTAGAGATGATAAACAGTATTAAAAG
>NW_004444040.1:9059258-9060740 GCF_000243295.1 Trichechus manatus latirostris
TAATATTCATTCAGTCATTCAACAAGTCACTAAGTATGAATTGAGCACTTACTATTGACCCTTTGCTAGGCACTGGCTTAAAGATCCCTACTGCCCAATTGGGCTCAATGGGCCGGGAGATTGCCTTACATTAGAGCCCCAGGGAATAGTTGTGAGCAGCTCTGCTTCCTAATTTTCCCACTTCCCAAGCACACTACCAGCTCAGGCAACACACAGAATAGCAGTTTAAGGCACCAATATAAGTGAAGTGTACATGCCACCTAGATAATTAATATATGCCATTTCACCATTAACATCATCTTAGCTACTGAAATGAGTGTTAATCAACATCATTTTGCCTCCTTGGTTGCTGTCTCTTAGAATGCTAATCTACATAGATTTGAGGTCGTGGTTGTTGTGTACCTCAGAGTCAATTCCAGCTCATAGCAACCCTACACCTGTTGCTGTTGAGTTGATTCCAATTCATAGCAACCCTATAGGACCGAATAGAACTGCCCCATAGGGTTTCTAAGAGCAGCTGGTGGATTCGAACAGCCAACCTTTTGGTTAGCAGCCAAGCTCTTAACTACTACACCACCAGGGTTCCAAGCAACCCTACAGGACAGAGTAAAACTGCCCCCATGGCGTTTCCTGGGCTGTAATTATGAGAACAGATCACCAGGATCTGCTACTGGGTTTGAACCGCCAACCTTTAGGTTAGAAGCTGAGCACTTAAGCGTTGCACCACCTGGGGTTTGGGGTTGGGGAGGTGATTTTTCAACCATGAGCAATAAACATATCAACAGAGGATCTGGCGGGGCATCAGGGCCCAGGTTCCCTCCATTCTTATCAGGAAAGCGGGCATGGCTTTTTCAGTTTTCAGATGCTGTGCATTTGGGAGCTGTTGCTTCCTCATCCGTCCTCCCAAATGAGAGATATGCCTCACATCTTAGAGCAGCACAAAGACCACCTGAAGGTGCAGGGCTCCCAAGGGGATTGTGAAGGTGATTAAAACAAGGGTATCTACCACATAGCTTCCCAGCCATTGCGCCCGCTGCCCATCAGCCAGATCCTGATAGGTTGCCATCAGCGTGGAGCCAGGGTGCCTACAGCTGTTCTTCCGATGCTGAGACTAGCAACTTGGAGAGGAGATTGCCAAGGAAGCATATGGGGCCTGGGTGTTTGCATGTGTGTGCACATTTGTGTGCATGTGCGTGTGTGTGTGAGAGAGAGAGAGATCAAATATCTATCAGCAAATAGATCTGGAGGAGTGGGAAATAGCAACATTCCTGCAGGTCTGAAAGCAAACAGACCCCTGCTTGTTACTAAACTGGACTATTAAAAGGAAAGATCAGTTGTCGGCTTAGCCCAGAGGAAGAAATTACCCCCAAGGAAACCAAGCGGCAAAATCCAAAGAGAGAGACCAGGGAGAGAAGGCGCTCTTGTTTGTCTCCCTTAGTAATCCTGTGAGAGGTGCAGCTAAGAGACGGGAGGCTTGGGCAC
>NW_004444040.1:9064966-9154044 GCF_000243295.1 Trichechus manatus latirostris
AAGTTGCAACATAAGTCTTCATTGTTTCCCTTTTACCTTACTCCTTAATGGAAATGAAAATATCATCCAACATTCATGTCAAAACACTTGTTCATCAAACAGTTGGCTATAGACACAAACATTCAGCAAAAATCAGTACAAGCATTCTGTGAGAATCAATTGGCTAAATGGAATTCACAATAAACAGTATTGTATGTTTTACTATTTGTAAGTTGTGTGATGCTTATCCTTTACATCAGTCAAATAATATACTTAAACACATGCACTCATATCTTTTCCAGAGAGCCAGTTGTTAAACGTTTGCTAGCACACCACTGCTTATAGTCATTTTATTTCAAAAAGCAGCCGCTGACAGCTCTTACAGGAAAGTTAACATTCTTCAGGTTCTTGCAGAATCTTGTCCAAAATAAGTTTGTCACTTAAAAGCACTGCTTTTAGAAATCACAACTGCTTCTTAGATTCTAGTAGTTTCAAAGAAACTGAGAAAAAAGTGGCAATATTGTGCCCAAGGGAACATCATTGAGTTCAGACTTTCTCATTTTTTCTTATCTAAGGATGGAGATAATTATTTTCGCTGTCTCCTATGGGCCAGTTATGCCAAACATGCTTGATTTCTTTCAGCCTAAAGCAACAGTTTAATTTTTATTAAGAACTTCCTATTGTGCTTCCAGGAGTTTTATAAGAAAGTTGATGTTATTTTCATCCCAATTCATGAAAAATTATAATTATGTGTTTAAAAGTCAAAGTTCCCATCAAATTAGTCCTCTGGGCTATTTGAAATAATTTTTCATGTGTCCTACACATGCAGAATTGTCTTTTCATGATCCGTTGTCTGTGCTGTCAAGATCAGCTTCCTATAATTTTGATCTGATGAAGATAAACTATAATCTAATTGCTTTAGGGAATCTTATCATGTAGAAAGCCTGATAGGAAAGAGATTTAAAATGGAAAGACTTTCTGTGTTTTAGTTGCAAACTTAAAAGAACATGTGATAGCAACCCTTTGTGTTTCTCAAGGGAAGAAAGTATTTCTGTAACTTTCTAAGCCTCTGGATCCTGTATTCATAATATTTACGTTTTTTCTTTTAGTCGCTGGAAAGTACCCGTCGTATGCTGCAACTGGTTGAAGAGGTAAGGAGTGAGCATATTTAAAGATAAATCTAGCCCCTTATGCTGGCATGTGTTTTTCCTAGACCCTACTGCCCCTCCCTGGGCCATGCTCCCATTGATTCTAGTGTTAATTTGCCTGCCAGGAAGCCACATAAAGAGGGAGATGCTGTATTTAAATTACCAGGTAGCCATCAAGCTATATTTACTCTCCCTTCCTGTTCCAGGCTACCTTTGGAGCTAGGATGCAGAGAAAGATAGTATTTCCAAGTAAATGCTCCTAAGAAATCACGAAGACTGAATCACTAGGGACAAGATCATTTACATAAAACGTATTTGTAATTATTTTGATGCCTGTGAGTCATATCTAATTTTGACATCTTGTTCTGACTTTAACCACATATATGACTTTTAAAAATATTTACCCATATAGGAATATCATATTTTCAGAAGTTGTTATATTGAGAGTCAGGCAGTAAAATTCATAAAATAATAGGAAAATTCTTTAAGAAAGGGAAATATCAAGTGCCCTAATGTAAATGTAGACACCCTTTTATATTCTTGAATTTGGATCGAACATCCATTTGTGCGGCATGGTTAATGAATCCCAAACTATTTTTAAATGAGCAAAAGAGGACAGATAGCAATAATGGAATCAAAAGGGCATCTGCAGTAAGCCTCACTCATTCCAATTTGGCAGAGCAGCAGTCAACCAGGAAGAACAAGTGGATTAATTGAACTTGCCCATTGGGAGAGATGAAGTGGAAAAAAATGGGATGGACTATATTTAGTTGAACCTAATAAAACAAGCCTAATAGTTTTTTATTGTGTGAGATGCCGTTTTCCCTATACTTTGAAACTGCTCGACAATGTGTAAATTCATGTGCGGTTAGAGACGGATTACCCAATAAGCAAGATGTGCACAGGCCTACTTGTGCTGACTTACTAATCTGTAGTGCACAATTTCACCTGTTTGTGGTGAAAGCCCATGAGAAATTGGGCACTAGAGATTAGTAAGTAAACTCAAGTAAGCCTGTGAGTACCTTGCTGACTGTAAGCCCGTGCATCCCTTGCTTACTGGTTAATCTGCCCATGGCAGTTATCATTTTTAGAGATCTTAGGTATTCTCTAACAGAATGATTAAATGGCCCTACCTATTCCATGCTACTGTAAATTGCTGGTGCAATGGCATGAAAGGGAAAAAAAATAAATTTTACAAAGGCTAAGAGCAAAGGCGACTGCTTCTCACACTGGGTGGGAGCCAACATCTTCCCTTATTTCTGCAGCTTCAGCCTCTCCCCTAGGAATGAATTATGGCTCCATGTGAACGGCCACAGGAGTCGGGGGAGAATAAGGTTACCTTGAAGGGGGCTGGTAGACTTCACGAAATCTGTTATCACAAAAAATGACAACTTGAGGCTGCAACTTAGCACCAGGTGGCCCCAACAGGAAGGCAGGCCCGGCGTGGGGCAGCACTGGAAAGCAGCCTTCTGTCTCTAGATGAAGAGAGATGTTTTCTTCCCTCCATCCTGGGAACACTGCTCATATGCAGAAATATTTGACGACCAAGAAGGAGGCAGATATTCTAAATCAAGGAGTGCTGGCGAGGCTTTCAGAGTAGACTTATTCTCCCCCAACTTGCCATGAGGATAAACAGAAGGAACACACCTTGGTAACATCCCTACCTGAGCTCTGACGTTACCCTGGAGTGCAGAGGTCAACTGACCTAATTATCTTGGCGAGTCTTTATGACCTTCAACCATAGCCTCCAACCTTAATTTTCATTTTCTTTTATGCGTATGCGTATGTGAAGTAAATTCCTAAAGCACCAGAACTATCGCCAATGTGCAATGTTGGAACGCTGCCTAGAATGTGCAAGGGGGTGGAGGGAGTGCATCAGAACACATCACCTTGGAGAGACCCCTCACCCATCTGGATTCTGGGCCTTGGATGCTTCCTTTTTTGTGTCTTCTTAAACTGCTGGCAATGTGAGCCAGTCTTGAATGATGAATGTATGCTCTAATTTTTTCTGGGAGAAATCTCAAAAGTGCTATTGCTTGAAGTAGGATTCTCGAATCGTATATTCATTCTCCATCAAGCATGAAGTCACATCTTAGAACAAAGAATAAAACAGATGGAAGCTATCTCCCACCTCTAATAAATGAGAGGAGGCTATTAGACTTTCCATCTGCAGGAAATTAGGAGCAAGGCACTATTAGAGTAGATTGATTTGCTCTTACTTCCTCCTGAGCTATTTTATATTTATGGTCAAACATCCCTTATGTCTAGGACATTGGCTATTTAGACAATCTCCTCCTTTTCAATCAAAAAGGAAATTCTCTTTAAAAGAGAATCAGCATTAAATATTCATCAAGGGCAGAAATCATTTTGAAAATCTGAGCATTGAAATATCAGGATCTTGCCCATGATCCCAAAGTACATCAGTGCCATGTGTTTTGAATTGGGCTGACTTTTTATTGAAATTCAGTCTCAAAGACAGGAGAGGTTACCAATTTATGAGGTGTCTCTAAGGTAAAAAATTTCACCTTTATTGGAATATATGACTTCTGAGATTATCATTCCATCCCTAATACACTCCAGAGTGTAACAGGGTGGCAGGGATGGGGAGTTATTTTTAATTGACATCGTCATCACCATTTCAAGGGCCAAGTAAACTACACAGAGGTCAATGGGGCAAGTTCAAAAAAGCTGAACACCACAAACAGTTAACAAGATTAGAAATCATATAGCAGCATTTGCTCTCCACCTCCCCACCCCACCCCATAATTGGGAACTGTCTCTTTTAATGGACGCATTTCAACAAATATTTATGCAATGCCTAGCTCTGAGGGTAGGAGGGAAGATAGAAATTGATATGCAGAAACAGACAGGTAAATAGTTTGCCAAATTCAAGGCCATAAGCTACCTTAGGCTTATAGAGGAGGAAACAATTGATTCTGATGGGAGAATCATGAAGGTGTCCTCAAGGAGAGAGCATTTGATTCTGGGAAAGGTAAGTTAACCTTGCTAATGCTAAGTGCAGCAAATGAAGTCTGCATAACCTTGGGCTATGAAAAGGAGGCCCAGGAAAAGCCACACTGGTTTAGAGCAGATTGATTCCAACAGAGCCACACACAGCTTTTAGAAAGTGGTTACTGAGGGCTCCCTAACGTTTTACAGATACTTTAGCATTTTTTCTTTTAATGCCAACTTATGTTTCAAGATACTTGACCGTGAGAATAGAATAAGCATTCTGAAACTGTGTCTGTGCTATGTATGCCAGACTTTCAGCTAAAAATGGAAAACTCAGGGGTGGAGGGGGACAGTTCTTTCCAGATATGCAGATTTGGGGTCTTTTGGAACTCAAGCAGTTAAGAGAGTGCCTGGAGAGTTCTATTTTAGCTCAAATGCATTAGACTTTGGGGAAAGCATCTCAGACTGGGAAAACAAAGATAAAACATGTACTGTAAACACTTAGTTCATCTGCAAAAAATAAAAATAGAGAAAGAAATGAAAAAGAAAGAAAATCCCTTATGTCTCCAACTCCTCCGTTAAGTAGACCGCTTTCCCAGAAATCTCAAACAGAAACCACAAATTGAGCTAAGATAAAAATAGAACCACCTCCTCTCACATCTAGCTATTATAACACAGTACTCTTTAAGGAATAGGAGAAGTATTGTGCCTCCCCTGAAATATCATCCCCATCCCTACCCTTCTCCCTTGGACTTCTGATCCCCCCAAGGAGCAACCCAGTTATTTTGATAGAAACTGGCAGCAAAACAGTGGAGCCAAATGTAAGTTCCAACATTTATTGAGAACTTACTATGCGCCAGGTACTGTGCTTGCTCAGAGCAGTTGTAGAGATCATCATCCCCCTCATCACCCACATATTATCTAATGTAACCCTTATAACCACCTTTTACTATTACTTTGATCTCCATTTTATCAAGGAAGACATTGAGGTACAGAGTGGTTAATTAACTTCCTTGGGACACACAGCTAATAAATAGCAGAGATGAAATTAAAACCCAAATCTACCTGATTCCAGACAGTGAATTCTTAGGCATAGCAACTAACTTCCCTTCCATTAGCAACTTCTACAATTTTTTTTTTCTTTGAAAACACCACTAAAAGTGTAAGGTTCTAAGAAAACCAATAATGTGCTCATTCTGAATTGTTTGGAATGCCACTCAAATTAAATCCCACATCTTAATGTGATCTTTTCTGAACCTAGCAGGGTCTCCTCAGAGTTTAGCTTTTAGAGGTCTTCACATTCTGGGGCTCATTTTATCCTCATATCCACTCTGGAAAGTAGTGAGGATGTTACTCCTTCCATTTGCCAGATGGGGAAACTGAGGCACAGAACAAGTGACTCAAGAGCTACAGGTCTAGAATTCAGAATAATTAACTCCTAAATCCTAGCTCTGCCTGACTGACCAAATTGCCTTTCACACTGAGAGGCATAGTTGATAAACCATGTGTTCGTCTACCCCTTATCTTTAGCATCCGGGGCAGAGTAGAAGCTCAATAAATATTTTTGAATTGAATTGAATGAATTAATCAATTAATGAATAAAATAATGAGTAAATGAACGAGAAAGAAAGAGAGAGTTAGTGAGTGAGTGAATGAACCAACCTACTAAGCCACCCGAACTTGTTTGGCATCTCTACCCTAATTTAAAATATGAGAAAACATCCTGAAAGGTCAGGTGACTCATCCACGGTCTCTTGACTAGTTGATGGCAGACCTAAGAGCACAGCCCAGCATTCCTGTCTCTGCACTCAGTGCTCTCTGCTTCTGTTCTTTCACATTGGGGCAACCTAAAAAATCTCTTGCTCCTTCAAATTAGGTCTGTAATCATTCCAGTGCCGAAACATTCAGCATCAAATTGGACCAAGGTGAAATTACACTTGCAGGGCTCCATATCTATAGAGGAGATCAAGAAAGTGTAGACAGATGAGAGTTGGACTAACCAAAGGAAATCACCAGCCTGCTTCCCAGCAGCTGTCTCCAACAGAATGGAACAGGAATGCTATGCTTGGCCTGGAGTTGGTCCCCGGAGGAGAAATGCTCTTTGAGATGCTCTGTCCTCACCAGAAGTTGCATCATCACAGCCATATCCCTAAGTCAGCTGCTTTTCTTAATTTCCTATTCATAACCAATAGCTAAAATATCACAACAGAGCACAGAAAATGTTAAAATATAGGCTAGTATAGTTGAAAGTCCATTTACATCCTGCTTCTGAAACAAATTTTAAATGGCTTTTGTGGTCTAGAATCTTGCTACTCAATGTTGGCTCCTGCACCAGCAGCATCAGTATCATCTGGGAGCTTTTTAGAAATGCAGAACCTCAGGCCTCACCCCATTCCTACGGAACCAGAATCTACATTTTAACAAGATCGCCAGGGGATTCATATGCACTCTAAAGTTTGAGAAGTAGTGGTCTAGAAGCTTCTATAGTAGTTGGTAATGATGTTTATGGTTGGCCTTGATATCCTGCTATCAATGCATTTTCTGGGTCTATTTGCTTTATAAACACATAATGCTTACTATAGGCTAGGAACCACCATTCTAGCACATTACACATATTTATCTATTTAATTCATATAACAACCCAGTGAGGTATATACTGTTATTATCCCTGTATTACAAATGAGAGAACTGAGTTTCAGAGCAATTAGTACACTTGCCCAAGGTCCCACAGCTAGGAAATGAAATCACCAGGATTGCAGCCCAGGCCATCTGGCTCTGGAGTCCATGCTGACCAATGACTATGTAAGTCATTCTCGGCCATCACTCTACAAAACACATCCTGGCTTTGCAAGTAAGGCCTATCAAAGTGTGTTTAAAAGAGAGAGATTTTTGTGTCTAGAGGAGTTAATTGAATTGTACACATACTCTGAAGATGTCGGTTTATAAAAGCTCACAGAAATCATTTCAGTGTTTTCTTTCATTTTTTAGAAGCATTATTGGAATTTAATTTGTAAAATACTGTTGTTGTTGTTTTTTTTAAAAAAAACAACTCTGTTGATCTCTACTAACATCTTTCTTAGTTCAAAGTAAGTCAGCGGAAAATAAATGGGCCTATGAAAGATGTCTTATTTTAGAATTTATTCTGGGGTCCACCATGAACTTTCCTTGAAAAATCAATTAATCCAAACTGTAAGCAATTCCATTTTATACTATTAACAAGGCATCCTGTAAAATGGAAGGTCTTTACTTAGCCTTAACTTGAGAATCTTAATCTCGGACTTCTTAGTTAAAGGATTCCGAGATTTGATGATTCCTAAGTATGAGCAGTGTAGAAACCTCTGTTTCTCCCCGCTATACCACCTCCCGCTCCTCTCCCCACAATAACCCAGGTGGTGTTTGGCTTATTTGGTAATAAGGAGTGACATGGAAAGTGCCTTTGGAAGACCTCTCCTGCCCAAGACAAGTGAAGCAGAGCTGTGGTGGAGGAATGATTTTCTCACACCCTATCATTGTGCAGCATTTTATATTTCAGAATAAAGAACCCCTGTTTCTCATCCGCCAATCCGTTTTCTGAATCTCACAGTCCTCTCCATAAAAGAAAATGGGACCGTGAGTTTCCTTTTGAGCTGTGTTTCTCAACCTTTGTGAAAGCCATGCTCTCTTCTGAGTAATCTAAAAATCTCCCCCTCCCCCTCAAGATTCTTACATATCTTCCCAGTGGGGCCTCCCTCCCCAGCTCAGTGAGGCAGATTTTCTGACATATCCTGCTGGAGAAGAACATTTATTCTAGAAGATTTTGAAACATTTGCTTTCTGTGGTTTGTGTTAGGAACACTATAGACATTTTTATTTTCCAAATATAAATTCACAGTACAATATTAAGTATGTGTTTTCCAATTCCTTGTCAAGCCCCATCCCCAGCTCTACCCCATGGGGATTGTGCTACATCCCCCTCTACTTCCCCCAACCCGTAAGAGTCATGGATTGAGCAAGTGCACAAGTACCCCTTCCTCCATGTCCCTCCCAGCTCCTTCATGCTCTCACCATATTTCTTCCCTTTGGTCCTTCCTCGTTTTCCATTTCTAGGGCTAATTGTCCTTTTTACTGATGTCGCTGTTTCTCTCTTTTCTCTCTCTAACTCCTTTTCAACTTTGCTACCATTATTGGAATATAGAGTAAAGATGCTGGTATCAGGACTTTGGTTATGTTGGATGAACAAGGAGGTAAGTTCAGATATCTTCAGTAAGAACAATTCTTTGTCTGAATAAAGTACATTTTTATATTGTCTTTGCAAATCCAGGTGGCCATTTTGACATGTGTTACACACATACATGCGTATAAGGGTTCTAGAACTTTTATCTTGCTTTTTTTCTTCCCTTGTTGAAAAGATTGGGAAATATGTGGAAAGGTTGAGGCCTTCTTCATGACTGAATGAAAGGTACTACTATCACCATTATATACATTGGGGTAACAGAATTTTGAAGACAATAGCCATTTGTTTGCAATTTTCTTTAAATGATAGTATTTTGGGTGGTGTGAGAATTCTCTTATTCTCCTTGCCCCCAATCTTTTCCATAAATTTGGTTTCCTTCAGATAATTTCTAGATAGAATAGGATAGTAGTACGGCATGTTGTTCACGTCTTTCGACCATCTTAATTCACTATCTGGCAGTTTAGATTTCCAGTTTATTGTGAGCATCCCTTAAATAACTGGAAGCCATTTTAAACAGGATATGACCAGAGGGAGATCATTTGGAAAATGGAACCAATTGAAATATTTTGCAAAAAAAAATAATAATTTTTATTTTTATTATATGCAGTGTTAGGAGAAATGGAGATCAGAGGGCCAGCATTTTCGTATGGCATCTCCATACCCTAAAGTGGAACCCTAGAAGGGTAATACCATAATTTTTCTTTTGTCTCAACATATCTAGCCATCTGGTGATGTTTTACTAATTCTAGCCACAAATTTGTCCCAGATTCCATTCTGAATTCTTATCCTAATAAATAGATTTTTGATAAAATGTTTCTGTTCATGCATTTTTTGTGAAAGTGTTAAATAATTCTTCAGAACTATGAGTTTTTTATGTAAAAGATGAAAACGTAAAACATATTCACAGCCTGGGACAACATAAACAAAGTCTGAACATAAACTTCAAACTGGGGGGAAAAATTGTCATACAGTTAACAAATACAAGGCACTTTTCCCTAAAATTGAGAGCGCCTTTACATAACATCAAGAATAAGGACAACAGCCCAAGAGAAAAATGGATATAGGATAAAAATAATCAGTTTACAAATAAACATACGAAATTATGCTTCTGCCTCACTCAGAATCTAAGAAAGGTTAAAACAGTAGTAATGAGATACCACTCTTTATGCAGCAGACTGGCAGAAATTTTAAAAACTGATAATAACCAGTGCTGGTGAGTATGTGGAGAAACAGGGACTGTCATTCTACAGATGGGTATTGTACAAATGTTTTGAAGAACTGTTTGATAATATTTCATTTTTTGAAATGCATATGTTTGACCAAGACATTCTGCTTCTAGAATTTTACACTGCAGATACACATTTACAATTGCACAAAGAAAAAATTACATGCCTTATTTATAATAGTGTAAAACTGGAAATGAGCTAAATGTCTGTTAGTGAGGAAACCAACCAAATTAATAATGATATGGCCATAGAAGGAATACGTGTAGTCCCCGACTTATGATGGATTTCTGTTACAACAAAGAACTGCACTTACAACCATCCGTTTGGTTTTTTCTTGTATCTCTTATTGTTAGTAATATGTACTACATACAATGTTGCAGTGAATAATTTGCTGTTATCATTCTCATGCCAACCCCCAAAGACTAATAAAAATCAGATTTATAAAGATTCTGATAATAAAGGCAATAATAATGAAAACTTAAAAAAAAAAAAAAAAAAAGATGAGGTATTCAACTTACGTCAGCACTGATTTACGATGGAGTCACTGGAACGGAAACCTGTCATAAGTCAGGGACTACCTGTATTCTGTAACCATTACGATAAATGAGGTAAATCTTTACTGACTTCTGGGGAGTTGGGGCAGGGGCAGAGAGGGACTGAAGGGAGGTATATCAGTTTGAGTCCTCTGGGAAGCAAATGACAAAAAGGAATTAGAAGTGCAAGAAATTTATTGGGGAAAACACCTGTGATAGATCAAGCGGAGAGGGAGCAGTAGGCAGGGAGAGCCTTCAGACGATGATGCAGGTCTGACACCTGTGAAAGGTGAAGGGGGAAAAAAGACAATTGGGTAGGATGAGCCTCAGACTGCAGTGCAGTCTGAAGAAGTCTGAGCCAGGCCCATGGAAAGCCCCAGAACAAGTCTCCCCATTAGAGGAACCCCATGCTGGGAAGGAATGCCCCAGGTCTAGTATTCCATTGTGCTCAGCCATTAGCTAGACGCATCCCGGGGGAGCATGCTTGGCCTCAATGTAAACAACTCAGAGGACCCCACAGGTGCAGCAGCTGGAGGCCTCAACTATCTACATGCCTCTTTCCCAGCAGGTGAAGGGTGGTCTGAGGGGCACACCTCCGTGGTTGTCCTATAAGGACTTTTATTTCTACATTTATTTTTTTGTGTCAAACTTTTTAAATAAATACTCTCCAACTGGAGCCCTGGTGGCACAGTGGTTAAGAGCTCATCTGCTAATCAGCAATTCAGATCTACCAGTTGCTCCTTGGAAACCCCATGAGGCAGTTTTACTCTGTTCTATAGGGTCGCTATGAGTTGGAATTGACTCGACGGCAAAGAATTTTGGATACTCACTAATCAGCAAAAAAAAAAAGAAAAAGAAAAAAAGTTTTCAAAAAACAATTGTATGGATACACCACATTTTGTGTGTGTATGGACACCTGGGTTGTTTCCACCGTTTGGCTATTGTGAATAACCCAATAACCAGTTGTCATCAATTCGATTGCAATTCATGGCAGCCCCATGTGTGTCAGAGTAGAACTATGCTCCATAGGGTATTCAATCGCTGATTTTTTTGAAGTAGATCACCAGGGCTTTCTTCCAAGGCATCTATGGGTGGACTCAAACCACCAACTTTTCAGTTAGCAGCTGAGCACGTTAACCTTTGCACCACCCAAGGACTCCCCTATTGTGAATAATGGAATATTATTCAGCCATAAAGAGAAATGAAGTTCAGATACTTGCTACAACATGGATGAACCTTGAAAGCTTTATGCTGAGGGAAATAAGTCAGACACAAAAGGACAAATATTGTATGACTTCACTTATATGAAATATCCAGAACAGGCAAATGTATGGAGATCAAAGTTTATTAGTGGTTACCAGGGGTGGGTGGAAGGGGGAAATGAATGGGTATTGCTTCAAGGGCACTAAGTTTCTGTTAAGGGTGATGAAAAAATTTGGAAATGGATAGTGGTGATGGTTACACAATAGGGTGAATGTCATTAATGTCCCTGAATGGTACACATACAAATGGTTGAAGGGGCAAATGTTATTTGTATTTTACCACAGTAAAAATTAAACAAAAATACCATTGAACATCAACCCCACCCCTTTCTTCCCAATTTTTGAAATAGAATTTGCCAAAATTTATAGTAAAAAAACAGAGTCTAGTGGGGTTGTATTTCAAAGGAATTACAATCACTGTGGCAGTCTCCAGAATTCCCAAAGTGAATTTGCTGTAATTATGAGACCTGATGGCTTGGTCTGTGTAAAAGTTTTCCATGTTTTGAAACTCAAGATGTATCAAGTCATTGCTTTTTTCGTTTTTTTTTTTTCTTTTTAATAGCAGATGCCAATACAGAAGAGTGGTATCTCATATCCAGAGCAAAATTTACATATGATACACTAAACTGTTTCAGTTAATAATTGGCGTGTGAAGTACCTTTGGGAAAGGTTCAGTATCATGCCCTTTCTTCCTCTAACTATAAATGTTGACATAAAGACATGACAAACTATATATATCAGCCTGGAATCAAAAAGAGAGAAAGTGAATAACATGTTTACTTGGGTTGCAAATTTAAATATGCTTTTCTGAAGAAAACATATAATTTCGCCAAATCCTCATATAAATGCAAAAACATTTTTAGGCACAAACGATGCTCAGGAGCATCTATCTCTTATTCTCTTAAAAAACAATGTCTGTTTGCCAGATTTCCCCACTAGCTAATTAACGTTCTCAGCTAAAACATTTCCACCGTGGCAATACCACATTAAATGCGGAATTCCTCAGTTAAACGGATTTCCTAAGATAGCCTGGGTTTTACTAGATGCATGGTGAACATTGATACCAGTGAGAAACATGCAAGTGTAAAACCTCCAAAAGTGGATGGTTTCCATCTGATCTTACATGATAGCCATTCCATTCGTACTATCATATGACATTAGGACTTTTTTAAATGACAGATGCCATTGTAAATGCATTTTAATTCTAATTATGCCATGTTGTCTAGATCGGTAACGGCTTCAAAATTTCTTTTCAGTTATATTCTGCTCATTGTTTCTATGCCTGAGCACCACAAGTATTGACTGTTTCTACCCAACAGCTACACAAGAGTCTCAAGAAGCAACCATCCTTCTAAAGAACCATTCCAACTGCTATTGGGCCAGGCCAGACCACTCCACGTGGCCTGGCTAAACAACTGCACTCGGAAATTCCTTGTGGGGTTCTTGTTTTACGTTCAGGTATCAGGAGACACCAGGGCACACTCAGTGTGACACATGGCCCTGGAAATGTACCAAGCCCTGGGACTTTTATTCCCCTAGACAACTTGTCTCCAAGATAAATCTCCAAGAAACAATCTTGACACTAATGTGGGATGATTTAACCTTTCACCCCTGAATCCCTTGTTCCTTTCGTTGCTCTCTCTGAGTTATACATTTACTTTGATGCTGAAGCTGTGCCTATTGGGAAAATCCCCTGGGATCAACTCCAAACTAATCAGTCAAGTCTTTGACCCCTACCTAGCAGAGCAAAGGCAAAGTAAATCTCCATCAAGAAAGCCAACTTTCTTAAAAGGTTCTTGGCACTATAAGGTAGCATGTGAGAAAACATCCTTTTCACTAAAGTCCAGTCACCAATATATATGTTATCAATGACTGAGGCTGCACTGTCCAATATGGTAGCCACTAGCCACATGTGCCTATTTAAATTTAGATAAATTTCTATATGTTCATCAATGCTAAGGAAAATGTAGGCAGCATCTTGTAACGGGATGTACTCATGAAGGCTTGCATACTAGGTCAGTAGTGTTGATGTCTTGCTAATCTTCTATAGTATTTTTTTACCAGGTTGAAGATTCTAAGGGTCCATGTTGCCTTACTTAGGTAAGAATGGTAGAAGAGATGTCTAAACTTAGATCCTCAGCATCCTGTCACTGGTGAATCTATCACAAATAAGCAGCCACCCAAACATCATGACAAGAGAAAGTTCAAGCCTTTGTCCCAACATGTAGTATAGTCTACTGGGAAGCCTCCCCCCACCCCAACTCTCCCAATGCAAAATATTATTCTTCTGCCTGGCTCCAAGAATAACCAGAAGACAGCCAGAAAGCAAGCTTAGGAAGGTAATGAGCAGTCACCCCGGACGGTGCATTGCATCAGCTTAGAGACGCTGTTGTCCACCCTAAACTAGAATGAGGACATTACTTGCTTTCAAGCATTTCCTTAGGAATGTCTTCACAGAATTCACTGAAGTGTTGGAAGTCCCAATATATCAAACATATCCACAACATATCCATGACAAAATGGTTACAAGATTTTTTTAAATTAAGGTTTGACTTCTAACTGTGTATAAAGATCCATTCAACGAATACTGGTAGGTATAAAATAGTTTGCTAAGCCAACTTTTCTCTCTGACCCTTGCCAAAAAGCTGGCAACCCATGGCAGAACCCTGCTCTCAAAAATAGGGTTTTGGGCCTATCTGTTTATTTTATCTTTCAATTTGAATTCTCTAGTTCAAGGTCCAACACTTGTGGCCCAGTTCACATGTATATGTTACCCAGTAATCCCTGGAGGCACAGTAGATGAGGTTCCTGAAATGTCAGAGAGTTGATATTTTGGCTGCAATAGTATGAACTTGCTTTGTGATTAAAGAGAAACTCCTCTGGAAGGGCAAATGCCTGAGTATGAACCCGCACACTACAATCCATGCTTGTTTCAGCTTTATTAGTTGAGGGTCTGAGCCCAGACCCTCCTCCAGTCTATCTCAACCCCGCACTCCAGAAGTGATTAGCAATAACTTGATTAGGATTTGCACCCCTATACATTGGTGGTTCAGTGGTCGAATTCTCGCCTTCCATGTGGGAGACCCAGATTTGATCCCCAGCCAAAGCAGCTCATGCGCAGCCATCACCCACCTATCAGTGGAGGCTTGAGTGTTGCTGTGATGCTGAACAGGTTTCAGCTGCGCTTCCAGACTAAGCCTTCTAAAACATCAGCCAACAAAAACCCTATGGCTCACGATGGTCGGGTCTACAACCCATCATGGGGATGGTATAGGACCAGCAGTGTGTCATGCCTCTGTTCATGGGATTGCCGTGATTTGGGCGCCAACAACAATTCCTGTCTGTACTTACAATGGTTCTTCATTTGACATTGAGTTCCTTTTCCCTCCATCACTCCTCTCTCTAAAATAGTGAATTTCATCTACAAACTAATTTATTGCCGCCTTTAATGGAAACTAGTGTAAAGCTTTCCAGAAAGTAAAAACACTGTTCTAAAATGGGAAGAATTATATCCTTTTTTTCTTTTAGTCCTTTTAAGACATCACTGGACTTGTGTTTACTCAGCAGACGTTTGCCAACAATACACTGTTTTTTCTTCCACTTTCACGAGGCTGGATAAACGCTCTGAAAATTTTGTTTTCACTGGTCCTTTGAAGAGTAGAGCAGAGAAAGCAGATTCCTAACAAGCTCAATTCTATTCTTTAGCCCCACAAAGGAGGACACAATTGGTGAACTCATTTTAGTTGTTCAGAATGACAGTTTCCACTCTACAGTTTAAAGTGAAATTGTTTTAAAGTGATTATTTTTGCCCTTAGGCTGGAAACTTATTTACCAGTTTTATTCAAATCATGCCTTTATTCCCAGAGGCTTGAGCATGCATGCATGAAAATGGAAATGAAATGAGGAATGGAAATGTAATTAGGTTTTGTAACTAGACAGCCCAGACATCCCACTGCTGCTTTCCTTTAATGGGCTTAAAAGCTGTTTTAAAAATCCCTTCAGTGAACTGGTAGTTACCTAAATTTGGTGACACGACTTTTGAAAAATTAATTGAGTTAGTGTATGTAACACCGGCAACCTAGATGTGCAATTCGCTTTTATGACTATCGATCTGTCTTAGATATACTAAGGTCAGCCTTGCCGGCAGCGATGACACAGTACTGTCTTATGTTCCAATCCATCACCTCTCCTCCAAAGAGATCCGTGCATTTATTTTCCCTGCTGTGCATCTGGGGTTGGTATCTAGCATGCCCCCATTATAAAACCAAACCCAACTTGTTGCCGTCGAATCGATTCCAACTCATAGCAACCCTATGGTATAGAGGCTGGGAAAACAAAGGACAGAGAAGTGACATGCCTTCCAAAGCTGTCATAGCTGTAAGCCCTAGGATGAGAAGGGAATTTAAACGTTCCAGTTATTTATAACATTGCTGTGCTACCGTGATACTGTTTTATTTACGGCTTCTATGAATTAAGTATTCTCAACCAAGAACGGACCTTGGGCTACCTTTGGCTAGACAGCGACTACTAGGGGAGGAAAAACGATCCGATGCCCTTTGCTAATTATTGCCGCTGTTGACGTTGTTGTTTTCCCCAACGAAGAAAATTGTCTGCCCTTACCTGGTTGAGGATGCTTACAACCGAATGATTTAGCTATTTTAAAGTTGAAGCAGATAACTTTCTCTCGTAGCATGGGATCCGAATGCTGAAACATAAACTAACACCCTGTTTTTCTTTCTCTTGAGTTTCACTGGTGTCTGAGTAAGTGAATACGCTGTACTCTTCCTGGACATTCAAAACTGAGCAGGCCTACCTACCCCATCCCATCACGTTTGAATTACAAACTCTTCGGAGCATTGTTTTTGTTCATTTCCTCCCACCCATGCCAGTGTAGGGCGACGGCAGCAGTCTGCAGCAATGCGTCCTCTTGGACAATGCATTGTAATCTCTTTCTTTCTCTTTCAAATTCCATTTCACATAGTCATGTCTCATGTTCTGTTGGAAACCCCCAAAAAATTCATTCCACACTGTCATCCCTCTGTCCTAACCAGAACAACTCGATCGTGTCGAAGAAGGCATGAACCATATCAACCAAGACATGAAGGAGGCCGAGAAAAATTTAAAAGATTTAGGGAAATGCTGTGGCCTTTTCATATGTCCTTGTAACAAGTAGGTACTGGGTACCAGCTCTAATCTGTGGCGTCCAGTTTTCTTTCTTTCTTTTTCTTTTTTTTTTTTTTCCTTTTTTAATGTCAAAGTGAATGTCTGAAGTTTTGTCTTTTTTTTCTTTGTCCTTTTCCATCTGCTTCATTCTGTGGGGATAAAATACTTGTGTTTAATCAGAACAACTGGAACGCATTGAGGAAGGGATGGACCAAATCAATAAGGACATGAAAGAAGCAGAAAAGAATTTGACGGACCTAGGAAAATTCTGCGGGCTTTGTGTGTGTCCCTGTAACAAGTAGGTGCTGCCTGCCTGCCTGAAGCTTTGGTTTCCTCCAAGGCCCATCTCCAAGCCTTGACCAGCTCATTCCTGCCAGGCACATAGGCAGGAGGAGCATGTGGCATGCAGAACAGATCAATACCGTCTCCAATGCATTCATTTCATAGCATAGATGATACTAGTGGGAGTTACTGTTGATGCATTAAAAATCAGGCATACTACAGTGAAAGCTTCACTGTCAGCAACTTTTACTGACAAACGTTTCAACATTTTCCAGAAAGTGTACCTGAGACAGAGCCCAGCCTCAAGACAGAGGCATCAGGGAACTTTATTATCCCCAACCCCAAGAGCCAAAATTGCAGATTTAGAAAAGGCTGGAGGTATGTTTGGAAGAAGAGAAACACATATACTAAGGTTTGATTTCTCAAGAGTAAAAGAATCAGGTAATCTGGCCCAAGCAAGCATTTCTACAAGTTAGAGAGATGCAGATTCTCCCTTTCTACTGCCAGTCAGTTGCCAAATCTGGTCAGTGATGAGCCTGCAGATGCTGTAGCTGCACCTGACCCGGGGGCGATGAGCCGTTCCACAAGAAGTGCTCAAGTTTTCCCTGAATTGAACCTATTCCTCTCAAATGCTTCCCCTTGGAAGATCTACCTGTACACTGGCTGAAATGTTGAAATGTGTAGATTTTGCATGCACAACATCACAAAACATTCAACTGTTCTCAAGGTTCTGCAACGCTTTTTCTGGAATGTAGCAGAAAATGTGACATGTGGTTATAAAGGTTTGCAACAGAAGGAACCTGAAACCGAGGGTTCTGGAAGGTAGTCTCATTGGACTAGCAGTGGGGGGAAAAAAATGCATGAGCAGATTGTCCAGCATGCATTTGGAAAACTAAATCCATTACCCCATTTCCCATACCCCTCTCACTTCCCCCTTTTAAAAGAAGCCTTTTTCCTAAACCTTTCCTGACCCCAGCTTTTAGAATAGAAATTGATGTCATTTCTAGCTGATTATATGACCGTTCGCATCCTTTAAACTTTGAAGCTGATTTAAAATATCCCACTTCCTGTTTAGGAGGGAGAGGGGCTCGATTTACAAATAAATAACCTTTTTTTAAAAAAGAATGATCTACAGTAAACCTTGATCAACTGGAATCTAGCTAACTGGAACCCTCAGCTGTATTTATACTTTTGCTCCATTCCACTTTTAGCAAAAAGAGGTAGATTTTTTAAAAAATCCAATCAAGGATTTAAAAGAGTTTTTCTTCCAGGGCTGTCTGGTTAGTACATATTCCCTTACTCAGCCTCTACCCTCCTAGCAGGGGCAGATTAACCAATAAGCAAGGTACGCAGGGGCTTACTTGTGTACAAACAGGCGAAACAAGTGAAATGGTGCACTACAGATTATTAAGTAAGCACAAGTAAGCTCGTGCGTACCTTGCTTATTGGGTAATCCGTTCCTGACTCCTACAGCTTCCCACACAAGCAAGCAATAAGAGTTGATCTTCAGACACACGAAGATAAACCATAGCCTAAGAAAGACTCAATGACGTTCACTACTCTAAGATCCTAAAGCATGAAAATGGCTCAAGAGTCTAACAAAGATACTCAACAATCACGCTTGAAACAAATTTTCCACCATGGCCCACTGTTAACTGAGAAAGTAATGTCGTTCACCAAAACGACGCATTGCTCAAGCATTCCAGTTAATCAAGATTGACTGTATAGCCTTTTCAGTGGCAGCTTGCCCCCTGGTGAGATTTCCATCTATTTGGTGATGAATTCCGACATGTATATTTTCTCTCTTTTATTAACTGTGTTTGGAGAAAGGCTGGAGGCAGGGCTCCTTGGGACAGAGACCCATGTTTTTATGAAATGATGGCTCCTATGAATTCCGCATACTAGTTGGCACTAATCCTTAGTGCGCCAGAGATACTAACTGAGCTTCAAAGCTTGACTGAAGTGTTCCCTATCACGTGTAAGTAATGCTTTAAAAACCATGTGTCACAATGCAGTGGCTGGTGGGGCCCCGGCCTCTCTGAGGGCTTTGCCGTGTCTCGGCATGTTTCAAAGGACTCCGGTAGATGTACGGCAGTTATGTGAGTCTATGTACAGCGTTGTGGGTGCAGTGATTCGCCTTCTTTTAGAAACGCATACTTTCCCACCCCCTGGAATTTGCCAAAGATGGGATCCGAGACATTTTACATAGCAGAAAACATCACAAAGTCCATATAACTTCTTTTAATCTGAGGAGGGAGGAGATAAGGAGTTGGAGAAAACAAAGCCAGATTCTAAACTCTATTAAATAGTTTTTAGATCCTGTCCCACCAGGTGGCCCTGTGGCCCTTAATACAGTAAATTCTCACTGCTCTAAGGGCTGTGGAATTATACATTAGATCGTGGGAGTTGCTGAAATTCCATTTGTACTATTCCAAATTGTCTCCAGGATTGCTTGATCCCCAATCTGCAAGTACTAGAGCCAATTTTAATAGATGGCTGTGGTCCTTTAGTGGATGAAGAAAAGAAAAAAGTCGAATTCTGGTGTCTTCTAATAGAAAATGTGAAATGGGACCACAGGAAGTTCTGTTGCTTTTGGACTAAAATGCTTGTGGTTCCTACTATGCAAAGAACTTAAAAACATCTTTGATTGCTTTAAATTTTACAACACAACCACCAAAATATGGTGCACATGTTTCTACTGGGCATGACAGGTATGCCTGGATTTTAAGTTTCCCTCCAAAGCAGCTCAGTGAAATATGGCCCCTGGAGACCTCACCAATTCCAAACCACTGCCCCTGCCACAACCCCAGGAGAGTGTGAAGTAGGAAGTGGTAAGCACGCCCCACCCTGCCCCTTAGCCCAACAAAGAAGCCATTTAACCTGCGTTTCAAATCCTCATGAAGGCTATTACTGCCCTGCTAGTGCCTTTCGAGAATGGTCAACTTCTGGAGTAGTTTGGCTTAAATGAGAATGCTTCACTTTCTACTCATGCCTGTAGCTGGTGCATGAAGAAGATGTAGAGGGGTTTCCCTTTCTGGTGCTAGATGGCTTGTTCTCTCTTCTCTTTTCCTGCATTCATTTCACTATGCCTCTTTTACTTTTTGTCTCTGTGGACAAAGGTTTGTACATCAACTCTGGATGTATGGTGACTGTTTGAAAGTACCGATATATTATCTAATTCAAATTCCTCTTGATGAAACTCAAAGACCATCACCCTTGGCCAACCACCAATCCTTTATGTCCTTCATGCAGAGTTGGAAACATTAGTTCCACACACGGGTTAGGAAAAAAATATTTAAGTAGGCAGCCTTTGCATGATGGTGTGTAACAACTTGGTTGAGTGTGTTTTTCTTGATGACAGTGTGTTGCTGTGGTGTGATGAACACACTCTTCTTGGCAGTCTTGTTTTGTGTGTGTCTGCCAATATGTTTTTCTGTGTGTTTTGTGTCTCAAAATATAACCATGTCACTGAAATAGAACTCAATGTCCTCCAGCTACCTTAATCCTTGTCTTAAATCCAACAAAAACAAGAACAACCTTGTGGGCAAAGGTTGCAGTCTTGACAATTGCAATTGACTGGATCGGAAATGAAACGCTGAGTAGCTGAGGCATGGTGGTGGCCAACCGTTTGGGTCCAGTTTATGATATATCGGTATTCTCTAATGCCCCAAGTTAAAACTCATTTGCTTGGTTCAGTTCTTCACTTGAAGAGGTAACAATTATGAGTTTGCTGCTCCACCCCATGCCTTGCCACTCACCCTCTTTTTTGCATAGGCTTAAATCAAGCGATGCTTACAAAAAAGCCTGGGGCAATAATCAGGATGGAGTGGTGGCCAGCCAGCCTGCTCGTGTGGTGGATGAACGGGAGCAGATGGCCATCAGTGGCGGCTTCATCCGCAGGTGAGCTTTGTATAGTCAGCATGGTAGCAGTTATCATGGAGTAAGAGCCACCCCAAAACTGAGTGGCTTAAAACCACCATTTTATTACTCATGAATCTATATGCTGGCTGGGCAGTTCTTCCTCTAGCCTCTCCTGGCCCGTTCGTGGGGCTGCACGTAACTGGGGGTGGGATAATTCAAGATGGCCTCGCTCAAACATCTAGTGGCTGGACTGCGGCTGTCAGCCGGAGGCCTCTGTTCTCCACGTGGCCTCTGCAGCAGGATAGTTCAGGTCTCTTATATGGTGGCGGCAGCATTCCAAGGAGGTCAGGCCCCAATGCACAAGTACGTATCAAACTTCTGCCTGTGTCATATTTGCTGAAGTTTCATTAGACAGAGCAAGTCACATGGCCATACCCAGGATCAATGAGGCAGGAAGAAGGCATCTCATGCCATGAGCTTAACTGAATAGAGCTTATTAAAGAGGCTTTTTACAGAGGTGTGGGCAGGGTTAATAACAAAGAATGGTGAAGTACTCAGGGACTAGCAATCGTGGGAAGCTGTTACCACATTCTCCTGAAGGGACAGGAGAATGAGCTAGTATCAGAAACTGGCAATAGTTGTGGCCCGGGGCAAGGGCCATAGACACAGCAATGCAGCCACTGCCAAAGCTCACAGGGAGTGAAAATGTTAAATACATACCCCAACCTCTCTCTCCTCTTTCCCTCCAATCTCTCATGGGCCAAACCCTACTGGAAGCCAGAGGCTCAGAGAACTGGCTGATGCCCTTGGGTCACAGAGCCAAAAAAGGTCAGAGAATGGATCTGAAGGTGCAAACAGGGAATCATGAGCATACTTGGCTTCTGACTAATCATTTCCTTTGAGCTCTAGATACAAAAACCAACTTAAATATCTATAGAAATCTCAAATTATACAGCTCAGCCAATTTAGAACTCAGTTCTTAGGAGACCAGAAAACAGAGTAATAATAAATATTCCTGTGGTGGAAAACGAAGAAAACTATGTGTATCCCTTTTTACAAGCTGCTACACCAGGACTCGGCAGTGGCTAGGGCAGTCGTTTGTACAGCTGTCTATACCCAGGCCATTGTACTTGTTGTTGGTAAACAGATAACCCGGACTCAAATGATGGATCACTGTCACTTAGGTATAAGGTCTAGCTATCTACCTAGAGCCTCACAGATGACAATTCTATTCCTATTCCTGCTTCTATCTGTTCCCAGGGAAACTAGACCAGGGGTTCTCAACATTGGTTGCTCATTAAATTCACCTGGGGAGTTTTTTTTTTTTTTTTTCTTTTTAAATACCAGTGCCTGGGACCAACCTACACCAATTGAATCAGAATCTCTAGAAGTGGCGGGTGTGGTTTATAAAGCTCCTCAGGGGATTCTAATATGCAACCTGGACTGAGAATCATGGAACTATCAACATGCCTTAGCTGCTATGATCATTTAAATAAGCTTCTCTATATGAGAAAGCTGGGAAGTTCCCTTTAACTTCTTTAATTTTCTCTGGCCTGGGCTGCTTTTACAACCATAGTGGGCCAGTCTGCATTGGGAGTTAACAGGGGGGAAGGGATTTTAACCCCTCTGAACATGTTCTAGCCCATCACCATCTGTACTGGGAAAAGGTTAATTAGCCCGAACATTCTGAAGAAAGTACTTACTGTTTTCCATAAATAGTGCCCTTTTCTTAACTTTCAAGCTGGACTGTGAAAGATGGCAAGATGGTGGGACACTTTGAGAACCAACTCCTTCCTCTCCACTCAGCGCCACTTAAACGGAACAATAATCTTACCACAGTTTTCTCCTCCAAAATCACCCATTCACAAGCCACTAAAAACTCCATGGCATTAAAATATTGGCAGATGAAAATCATCTTGAACAAGTAGCTCTCTTTGGAGTTCTTGGTAGCAAGCAGGATTAAGGGGTAGACTGGAATTATCATTACTCTTTTCATTGATGTTGGTCCCAAGTGGGAAAAGAGATGAGCAAAGAGATTGCCTGACTTACTGCAATTAGCTTTTTCTTTCATTCTGAATTTGAGTCTTGGAGACTTTGGTTGATATTCCAGAAAGAAAAATATAGTTTCTATCTAGTTCTATCTTCATTCTCTGCCCTTGAGTCCTCCCAAATAAAATGATTTTACCCTTAAAAAATAAAAATTGAGATAAAAATATGAAGGGGGAAACAATAGTGGGAGTGAGGGAAGTAGATAAGTTCATATGTTTAATATACTTTCTTTAAAAATTGAAATTCAAGAGTTCAGAAATTCAATTTTTAATATTATTTTAATGTACAAAAGTCAAAATGTGTTCTTGTGTTGGACGGACATTAGAGACGAAAACGTTGAAGGTGCCTAGAGGTCTACAGATTTTTCCTAAGTTTTGGGTCCTTGGTATTTAGGTGTATTCCTACCCTCTGTCTTCTAAAAATTGCTCTTTGGCTCCCAGGGTAACAAATGATGCCCGAGAAAATGAAATGGATGAAAACCTGGAGCAGGTGAGCGGCATCATTGGAAACCTCCGTCACATGGCCCTGGATATGGGCAATGAGATCGATACACAGAATCGCCAGATCGACAGGATCATGGAGAAGGTGAGCCCCTCGCAGTCAGCAGGAAGTTGCTGCTACTGGTCACATCTTCACACAAAACCCTGAAACCGTGACAGTGGATTCAAATACACTGGTAGCTGGAAATTTTTACCTTAATTTTCAAAGACAGAAACACAGGATTCAGCAACAGAACCAAAGTCTTCACTTTGAATTGAATGGTAGAATTTAATCTAGCAAATATTACTCAGGGGCCCCTTCATGCCAGGCGTTGTGCTAGGCACTATGGGACATATAAAGATGAGAAAGAGTGCCAAGAAACTCACAGCCTGTAAGAGGCACTGAGACAGCAGATGAAGTTACTACCAAACAAAATGTGATTCCCCAAGAGAGCCACAGATAAAATGCTAAATAGCGTTAGAGGAGCGAAGACTTCAAGGGGCAGGAGTGGGAAAATCTCAGAAGAGATCAAATTTACGTTGAGTCTTGAAGGATAGTTAGGAGTTTGTCAAGTGGAGATGGTGTGATGAATCCGAAAATGAGGGAAGGAATAGTTAGCCAGAAGAAGAGTATCTTATTCAGAGTTCTCTAGAGAAACAGAGCCAGGTATATATGTTCTTCTAGGTTTGTCCGTTTATATCTTTATCTGTTTAGATGGATAGAGGTTTAGTTTAAGGAGTTTTCTCACACAATTGCAGGGTCTGGCAAGCCCAAAATCTGTAGATCAGAAGACAGGCTGGAGATTCCTACAGTCTTGAGTTCCAAAATTCATAGGTCAGGTAATGGGAAAATTGAAGAGTGGAGGAATTCTGGTAAGGGATCTATTTATAGTCTGGAGGCAGAGTACACCCTAGGGAAGACTCCATTTTTGCTCCTAAGGCTTTCAACTGATTGGATGAGGCCCACCCACGTTATAGAAGGTAATCTCTTTACTTAAGGCCAGCTGATTCAATCACATGTAACTACTTCATGTGCTTGGCTACTAACTGGAAGGCTGGCAGTTCAAATCCACCCAGAGATGTCTCAGAAGAAAGACTTGGCAGTCTACTTCCAAAGGATCACAGCTATTGAAAACCTTTTGGAGCATAGTTCTACTTTGAAACACGTGAGGTCGCCATGAGTCGGAATGGATTTTTTTGATTTAACTACTTCTTAACAACTAGCCTAGTGTCTGACCAAACAACTGGGCAGCATAGCCTAGCTAAGTTGACATATAAAATTAACCATGACAATGAGTATGTGTTTTGCTTTTTATAGATGCTTTACAAAGCTTTAATGATAGTGCAAAAAGACCCAGTTTCCTTTCCAACCCAACAGCGCATATCCCCAGATCTCAAAGTAGGGAACTCATATCTGATGAATTGAATTCACACAAGGATACCAGACCTGGCTCTAAGGCTGAAACCCCCAGTGCCAACAAAGGGCATAAGGAAGACTGAAGAGAACAGAATGGCAAGGAGTAGGTTTGGGAGGCTTGAGATTAGAAGGGAAGAGAAAGAAACACTAGGAAGTTTCTATAAAGAGATTTGGGGCACCAAAATCTGATATTTCACACCATACAAATCTAATATAGTTTCTACGTCCTTGTATTCCATCCCCTCCCCAGGCAGTATAATCTTGAATTTTGCTTATTATCTCTTAAAAGGTTCAAATGCCAAAAGGGAGAAAGAAACACATTATAGGTTTAATGGTAATCGTGCATCAATAATCTGTTCTATTTGGTTGATCTTATGTTGTGTGAGGGTATTCCCTGGGAGATGGTGAAGTTCTGAGCCCGAGACCCTGGTTTTCTTTTTAATAATCCATTCCATTTTGGTGCACAAAGAAGAAAGCTTTTGAGATTTTTTCAATCATAAATCTAAATAGTTACTGTCTTGGCACCCAGGCAGCCTACACTGACTTGAAAAAGGAATGAGTAGATGTAAAGGGAACACTTAGCCCTATTGTGTTCTATGTGCTCCATATTAAAAGTATCTGATGGCATAATATTTTGCCTGATCAATATTGGGCTACACACATGTCAGTTTTGGTTGGCAAAATGCTTGTGCTTTGCTTACTTTTTCAAGTCATGACACACATATCACTGTTAAGAGGCCTTTGATACGCTAAAGCTTTTAAAGCCCTGCAAGTCAATGGATTTTCGAACAATATGGAGAGTTTCAAAAAGCACTGGAGGCAACACAATCCGACCTAACCAATTACGGCACAGAAAAATGAACTCAGAATTGCTGAACTGCCTTCCAAGGGGAAAATGATTTTTAAAACACTCAGGAAGTATTCATTTTCTGTCAGTGGACCCAATTTTCTCACAGATGCAGGTAGATAATGCATCAAAGCCAATTAGATTTAGAAGGAGAGGTTTTACTAATGGAGAGGTCAAACCTTTATTGATACAGTTGGACATTAAGCATGCAAAAGTGTTCCTGGAAAGGCAAGTGGCAACTTAATCTGTCATTGTGCATTCTATTTCTCATCTTCAGGGAAAATCTTTCATTCGGGGCCCAACTTACTGCAAGGGCAGAGACATTTGCAGCTTTCTAAGGGTTAATCAAAGGCCAGGCGAGTAAATGGGAAATCAAATGATTATTCTTGTTTGTGTCCTTCCCTGAGTGCTGAATTGTTTAAGAAAGTGGGGAGGGGCTAGTTGACTTTGAACAATGAATTCGTTCCAGTCAACCCTTTAAAAGAGCTTCTATTTCAAAAATCATAATCTCACCATGATTTAGAGCTTAGTCCAACCCACCATTGCTCCAAATGGTACATGTGACATGAGCTGCACAATCATTAATAGATTTCCTCCTTCTCTTGTAGTTTCTCACCGCTGATAGGAGGAAACAGCGCAAAAATCTCTTACACATCTAAGACTTAATTAACATCACACAGTAGGAGTAAGGAGGAGTGTCTTGCACTGTTTCTCCCATATTCTCTCATGACCCCACCACAACCTTCACCCAATTCCATTAATCATGATCCTCCCCCATCACTTGGGTTAATAAATATTGAAGTTTTGAGAGCCCAGAACAATGATATCTATAATACATTCCTATGGACCTGCTGGTGTAGTGGTTAAGAGCTATGGCTGCTAACCAAAAGGTCGGCAGTTTGAATCTACCAGATGCTCCTTGGAAACCCTATGAGACAGTTCTACTCTGTCCTGTAGGGTCACTATGAGTCGGAATTTACTTGACGGCAATGAGTTTGGGTTTTTTTGGTTATAGGCTGTCAAGAAATGACTTGGGTCTGTTTAAAAACCTCGCTTTCAGCTTAAGAGTATTTATAGATAGAAAATCATCTAAGGTTAAAAAGGTACAATTCTTTCAGAAAATGGCTAAATCAGAGGCAAGTTTATATCATATGCTTTCTGGGAACTGTTGCTAAGGAAATAAGTTAGTGATGTTCAAGCTTCAATTTAAAATTGTCAGTGGTAGATGTCATGTACAGGGTGAAATACAATGAGGCAAAAGCTTCAGCACATGCCTAATTCTTCTATCAGTGAAGAAACAGTGTTTGAAAACTAAGACCTTGGGTTCTAGAAGAAGTCTCCACTCACTAGCTCTGTCACCTGGTTGCCTCATCCAAAAGATAGGGTTAATAAGAGAACAGTTCAAATCTGGGATCTAAATGGGCTGCCATGTGGGGTAGCAAAAAAACCAAACCCGGTGCCGTCGAGTCACTTCTGACTCATAGTGACCCTATAGGACAGAGTACAACTGCCCCATAGGGGTTCTAAGGAGCAGCTGGCAGCTTTGAACTGCTGACCTTTTGGTTAGCAGCCAAGCTCTTAACCACTGTGCCATGAGGGCTCTGCCATGTACGGTATTGGGCGTCAATTCTGGAAGTCTGAGCTGGGGCCTAATCTGAGCTGCCACTCTCTGAAGCTGAGATTCCCAGGGTGTTCAGAAGGGTGGACTGAACCAAAAACCCACTGCTGTCAAGTCAATTCCGACTCTTATCGACCCCACAGGATTTCCAAGGCTGTAAACCTCTATGGAAGCAGACTGCCACATCTTTCTCCCGCAGAGCCACTGGTAGCTTCGAACCACCGGCCTTTCAGTTAGCAGCCAAGCACTTAACTACCGTGCCACCAGGCCTCCAGACTGAACCAAATCCACTGTTGTCGAATCGATTCCGACTCTTAGCAACCCTATAAGACAGAGTAGAACTGCCCCCATAGGGCTTCTAAGGGTGTAATCTTTACATAAGCAGACTGCCCCATCTTTCTCCTGTGGAGTGGCTGGTGGGTTCAAACCGCCAAGCGCTTTTAACCACTGTGCCACCAGGGCTCCCTGATGGACTGAACAGCTCCTTCTAATTCTCTCACTGGCCCTCCTGTGGTCATCCTAGCTTTCTCACAAGGAAAAACCATGTAGCATAGGTTGGGTAGACCAGCAACTTCAGGATTATGAAAGCTGGGATAGGTGTCCTCCACAAATAAAGTCCCACAGCATATAAATAAGATGAACACAGAGGCATTCTCTAAATACCAGGAGGATGCCTAAGAGGAGGTTATTTGAGATTTAAAACAAAAAGGCACTACTTTTTTACAGAATGTGAAAAAAGATGGGATGTATTTTGTGTTGAGTACTGTATGGGCTGAAATTTTGAGGTGCTTCAGAAAGAAATTAGATGGAATCCACAGATGACCAGTAAATGTAGGTCTATTCCTAACCTACATTTTTTAGAACATCTGGAGAGTGACCCTCATGCTCTACTTTAAAATATTCACTTGCCCCACTCTCTGAAGGCTCAGTAGTGCATTTCTGATGCAACAAATCCTATAACTTTTGCTTTGATAAAATGTAATAAAATATTTTGCCATTTTTAAATGGCTGATTTTTCTCATTTGAGCTTTTCTCAGAGTTCAGTCTGAAAAAGAAATATTCAGCATAATTCTATCTGCAGGAATATATCATATTAGTCTAAGCCCATGGTTTTCCTTTATACCAATGGGATTTGTAGCTGGAGAGGGAAGATTTAGGAGCCAAAGGAAATTGGAGGGATTAACCATTTTCTAAATGAGGTACCTAAGGTCAAAAATATTCTACAGGTCAAAACAAAGAAATTAATGCTCTATCTTATAGTGTAAATACTTGTTTTGGAAGTCAACTGCCTATTATCCCAACTGTTGGTGAAAAGCCACTGCCAGGTAATTTAGAGTTATGAATAATCTAGAAATAGTTATTTTAACTTTGCCAGTTTCTATTTGAAAATGGATAACTTTAGTGTTCTAGAAATTCATACTTCAAACTGAATAAAGAAGACTCATCTCAGTAGAGACTGGAAAGCATGAAGAATTAATAGTGGGAACATAGTCAGTTTGACTTGTTGACTGATAAACAGTTGTTTCCTTACACTGCCTCTCAGTTTCCGACGGCTCTTCCTGGGTTAAAGGACGGTGTTGCCAATCACAATAGGCCAAAACAGCAACCTAAATAGAATCTTCGTTGTCTTCTCTACTTGCTGACTCATGTCTTTCTCATGATGATGGGAATAGTTCATTTTCTAGGGCTTAAAGGTCTGTCCTGGTAGCAGCCCTGGGTTTCATGCTTCATGTACAACAAAAAGTAATTCAAATAGTGAGCAGATCAACCAAGAAGCTAAGTGAGCAAGGCACAAAATTATGGTAAATGTGCCCCTGTTAAAGACAAGTCAGTTATCAAAACCGTATGACCGAGTCTTCAAAAACATGGTTTAGAAACACAGACATCCTGAAAGCAAGCCAGGTTGTCTCCTAATAACTATAATTTCAGGATAACAGCATTTCATTTTTGCAAAACATTAGTCTAAGCACATTATGTGTACAAACTCATTTAATCCTCACAGCAAACCTAAGTAGTATGGGGATTAACATAGTGATTAATAGGCGGCTTACATTCTGACCCCAGCTGCACTCCAGGATGCTTGTGTCCTGACCCAGGCTTCTCCTCTTACTGGTGCTACGCCTTTAGACAAATTGCATAAACCATCTCTGCCTGGCTTGCTCACTTGGAAAAAGGAGCTAACACTAGTACACCTCTGATAGTTGATGTTGTCGATCTTGATGTCATCAAAATTTAATGAGTAGAACATTAGGTGCTCATACTCTTTAACATTATTCTTTATTGTCTCCAGCTTATAGATGAGAAAATTGAACCCTCAAAATGTTAATTTGTCCAAAGTGGCACTGCTAAAAAAGTTAGCCATGATTTGAACTCAGCTGCACAAGTGGTGGTAATTCAAGTCAATCCAGCAAATTTGAATGCCTACCATGGAAGTCACTGGGTGTTATTTCAGGGACAGAAAGATAAATGATATAACCCTGCCCTCAAAAGGATGCTGTCTGGTGGGGAAAATAGTTATGAGAACTAATCAAGCTTCTATGGTCACATCCAGTTGAGCACTAAGCAGTGGTTCTGGAAATGCAAAGGAAGGGATGGTCAATTCTGGCTAGAGAATTTTCTACCGGCTTCACCCAAGGGATGGTATTTGACCTGGACCAAGAAGGAATGAATGGAATTTTAAAGGGTAACCTGAATTCTGTTCTCTTTCCCCTTTTTCCAGGCTGATTCCAACAAAACCAGAATTGATGAAGCCAACCAGCGTGCAACGAAGATGCTGGGGAGCGGTTAAATGGGCCCACTTGAGTTCTCTTCTGAATGCTGTCAAGCAAGATAGCAACTTCATGCTTTTCTCATGGTATTACATAGTAGGTCTGCACACACACATCAGCCCACCCTCATCAAGAATGTTGTCCTGTGTTGTCTCTCATGTCCCAACAATACTGTGTGTCTTTTGTTCTTTCTGGGTCTCTTTCTTTCCAAAGGTTGTATATAGTGGTCATTTGGTGGCTCTACTCCCTACGTAAGATGTCTTTGGGTTTATTTTTCCTTTTCTCCCCTTGTTGGCATTTGCTGAATGACAACAATTTAGGAATGCTCAATGTGCTGTTGATTCTTTCGATATACAGTATTGTTCTTGTAAAACTATGACATTCCACAGAGCTACTGCCACGGTCCTTTTTTTGAGTGTCAGGCTCTGAAACTCTAAATTTGCTGTCCTTGGTTTCTCATGGCTGTCATCTGTCTCTACGATTTCATGATCAGACAATGTGGAATTACATAACAGGCACTGCACTCAAAGTGATGTGATTTATGCATTTATGCATGAGAACTAAATAGATTTTTAGATTCCTACTTACACGAAAACTTTCCATGACAGCTCACTGATGAGACAACACAATCACACAACCAACAACAACAGCAAAACAACAACCAAGCATGCTCAGTATTGAGACACTGTCAAGATTAAGTTATACCAGGAAATTACAGTAGTGTCACTTTCCTTTCTGTTAATATATAGACTTATTAATCATAATCATCCTTTTTTAAAAAAATGAATTTAAAAAAAAAGATGGATTCGACAGACTCGCCATTAAATCACTTCCAGCAAAATATACCTTTGGCTGAAACGATGTCAAATAGATGTAATATAGGGTTTGTGTGTTGCTTTTGAAGGCTATGTTTTGGACAAGGCCATCTTGCTGTGAAACAGTGTGGAGATGTAAATTTTATAAGGCTGACTCTTATTAATTGCCATTTCCCCTGTGGTTGGTTATCAGTACAATTCTCTGTTGCTTAATCTAGAGCTATGCACACCAAATTGCTGAGATGTTTAGTAGCTGATAAAGAAACCTTTAAAAAATAATATAAATGAATGAAATATAGATAAACTGTGAGATAAATATCATTACAGCATGTAATATTAAATTCCTCCTGTCTCCTCTGTCAGTTTGTGAAGTGATTGACATTTTGTAGCTAGTTTAAAATGATTAAAAATTATAAACTCCAGTTGTCTGTTTTAATTTCTTCATGAACCCTGTCTGATTTTTGCACTCACACCAGAAGAGGAAGCCAGGTGTCTTAGTTATCCCGTGCTGCTATTATAGAAATGCCACAAGTGGATGGCTTTAACAAACAAATTTATTCTCTGACAGTTTAGCAGGCTAGAAGTCTGAATTTAGGGTGCCAGCGCTAGGGGAAGGCTTTCTTTCTCTGTCGGCTCTGGAGGAAGGTCATCCTCTCTTTTAGCTTCTGCTCCTGGGCAATCTTCATGTGACTTGGTATCTTTCTTCCCCCATATCTATTCTACTTGTTTAATTTCTTTTATATCTCAAAAGAGATTGACTCAACACACACCCTACACTAATCCTGCTCGTAAATTTAACAAAGATAACCCACTCCCAAATGGAATTATAACAACAGGCAAGGAGGTTAGGATTTACAACACATATTTTGGGGGGACACAATTCAATCCATAGCATTCCACCCTTTGGCCCCCAAAAACTCATGTCCTTGCCATATGTAAAACACCTTTAGGCCATCACGTCATTGAAAAATGTCTTAAGCCAATTCCAAATGCAAAAATCTCATCTTCTGAAGCATCTACATCAAATATGGGTGAGACTTAAGGGATATTCCATCCTGGGGCAAAATACCTCTTCATCTGTGAAACTGTGAAATCTAGAGTACAAGTTATCTTCTTACAGAGTACAGTGGTAGAACAGGCACAAGGTAGACATTTCCATTACAAATGGGAAAAATTAGAGGGGAAGAAGGGATAACAGGCACCAAGCAACTCCAAAACCCCTCAGAACAAATTGCATTAGCTGTCGAGGCTTGAAAGTAATCCTCTGTTCTCTGAGACTATCTAGGCAACGGCCCTGCCCTCCAGACTCTAGGTGTCAGCCATGCTCTCTGTATTCTGGGTGGAGGCCCCTCAGTCCTGGTCTTCAGCTCTGCCTTCCAGGCCCATTAGGACAACTCTGTTCCCCTGGCTTTGGGCAGCCTCATTCTCCTAGTCCATCTGAGTGGCAACCCCACCCCCTCAGCCTCAGCAAGCCCCATTCTTCTGCCCCTTGAGCATGGCAGCCCCACCCCCTCATCTTTGGGCAGCAGCCCCATCCTCTTGGCCAAACTGAATGGCAGCCCCACACTCCAGAACAAACTTGAAGATCTGACTCTTTGAAACCTAGGAGGCTGTGGCTCTACCCTTTGACACCCCAGAGGCCATGGCTCCACCCTCTGAGACCGAGGCAGCTCTGCTTCCCGTGCTCCTTCCAACAGGTCTGCTGATCTCCAATTTGCTCCAGGGATGGTCCTTTTCTTTTCTTGGAGAACACCTGTAGCTCCTTTGGCCTGTTTCCTGCCTGTAGAATGCTAAGAGGCAGACAGCATTCTTTCCTTTCATTCTTTCTGTCACCTTCAATCTAAGCTGATGGGTTTTCTGCTGTGGTAGTTGGTTAGATCCATCAGTCACAGGCTTAATCTCTTTAACAAAAGATTGTGTAGCTACATCCTTGTTGAAAATTCTAGGACGTGTACAACAGAATTTTACAAATCTTTTAAGTTTTGTTTTCATTTTGCACAGTTCATTTTTAAGTTCATCTCTTTCCTCTCGCATTTTATTACAAACAGCAGTGAGAAACCATGTGGCCCCTTTAAGTTCATGCTTAGAAATCTCATCAGCCACATATCCAAGTTCAGCAGTTCTTTAACTACTCTTATCATGTCTTCCTTCAGAACAGATTCTGTAGGTACCCAGATGCTCAGGGAAGTTACTCTAAGGAAAAATGACAGTAACAACATATTTTTTTCCTTAAAATTAAGGTAGTAGGGAGGATACTAGAAGAGGAAGTGAATAAACATAGTGCATTTGTCAAAGGCACCCAGGGTCAACATATAGGCTGTGTCAGAAAATTCTGTTCCAAGCTCTATCCGTTCTCATCCAGGTAAGGAAGTGTCTTTCCTCATTGTTTAAGTGATTAAAACCCAATACTGTGTACATAAAAAGTAAGATAAAAGCATTTTGCTTTAAGACCCATCACATAATTCATTCTGAGACACATTTCCTTTGATAATTAAGTCTGCCCAGGCTAGGTTCTTATGCAGTCAGCTCCTTTTAGCTAAAGGAGGACATATTTTCCAGTGATGAGTTTGCTCTGAGTCATGTGCCAATCTAAGAGGTACAACATTAGAAAAGTAATGATTGGGGCAAGGCTTAAGATTGTAAAGACTAAATCTTTCAACTCCCTGACATGTGGCACTGACAAAAGGACTCCTTTACAAAGGACCAGAAGTGAAAGGTGGTCCAAGTCCTGGTAACAGAGTTTTTTTCGTCTTGTCTGTCTCTCCTTCTCTAGTTTTCATTATCCTCCTTCCACATCCTCCCCCAGAATCTGCTTTGACCAACCTTCGCCAGTCTTGGTGTCACTGCGTTGTCAACAAATTGATGATTTCCCTGGAAATTAAGAGGAAGGGAAGAAAATGCTTCTTTCTGATCATCTAGCACGTGAGATTGCCATGAGTCAGAATTGACTCTATGGCAGATAAGAACAGAACATGCACTGTTAAGTGCCTTGTATGTTTTGACTCATTAAATCCTATTAGAAACTCTGCAAAGTTGACAAAAATGGCATTGTTACCTCCCTTTTGCAGATGATGAAATTGAAGCTCAGATCATTTATTTGAACAAGATCTCTCAGCTAGTAAGTGGCCTAGGTGTGAGTCAAACCAGATGTGTGCAACTCCAAAGCTATTGGGAGACTTGCAAGCTCCAAAGCTGTTGGGAGACTTGCAAGATGCATTTCAGGATCATGCCTCTCTCAATTCCGCCAGATAGGAAACTCCAGGAGACGTGCTTCCACAAAGAACATTAAGGAGAGATGTACTGGTCTCATCAGCAAAAGGTCTCGGTGAACCCACCTTTAGTTCACTCATTCATTCAAGAAATATTTACTGAGCTTCTGGTATGTACCAGGCACTGTTCTGGGTATTGAGAATAGAACAATGAAAACAAACAAACCAGGAAACAATTTCTGCATTAATTGATCTTATACTCAAGCAGAGGGGAGATAGATAAACAAATAAGTTAGGTATTAAGTATATCAGATTGTGTCATAGAGAAAAGCAAAACAGTGATGGGGATAGGGAGCATAGGGGTGTATTTAAAAATAGAGTAGACCTCACCATTAAGAAGCATGAGCAGGGAATTCTTCCGGGGTTGAGGTAACTAAAATGATATGTCCAGGGTGAACCTATTTGGGAAGTAGGGGCTGAAAATGAGGAAGCAAATGCCCAAACTACCAACATCTTTTCATTTAATAATAACGGGAGTACCTCCACAGCAACTCAATACTGGTTTGAAGTATTTCTTGCATGAATTGTCCAGAAGAAATTTGCGAACTCCTTGGCCCAGCAAGCAAGGAGTGAAACGAACAGTGGGCCAGGAATGAGTGCCAAGTCAAATTTCCTTAGATGAGTAGAAGGTGCTAACTCCCTGGTCCAAGGCTTAGGAAGTCTCGCTCTAAGTGGTCTTCATACAGTCATCACCCCAATAATTTACCTTCACGCAATTTAGTTGTGCACCTCAGGTTCTCCATCTAGGTTTTGGAAACTCAAATCTATCTCCTAGAATGTAGGAAGCTTTGGGGATCAGGAAACTAAGGAAAAGTAAACCAGTAACAAGGCATTTATCCCTGTTGTTGTTACCGTGTGCGGTAGAATCAACGCGTACTCATAATGACCCTACAAGACAAGAGAACTGCCTCGTAGGGTTTCCTAGGCTGTAATCTTTATGGACGCAGATCACTAGGTCTTTTCTGCCACAGAGTGGCTGGTGGATTCGAACCATGACTTTTTGGGGTAGTAGTCGAGCACTTAACCATTTTGTCACCAAAACCAAAAAACCAAACTCGTTGCTGTGGAGTTGATTCCGACTAATTGTGATCCTATAGGACAGGGTAGAACTGCCCCATAGGGTTTTCAAGGCTGTGATCTTTACGGAAGCAGACTACCACATCTTTCTCCCATGGAGCGGCTGGTGGATTCAAACTACCAATCGTTTAGTTAGCGGCTGAGCTCTTTAATCCCTGTGCCACCAGAGCTCCTTCATTTAACCCTAGTACCTGGAATCCCTAGGCGGTGAAAACAGTTAACACTCTTGGCTGCTAACTGAAAGGTTGGAAGTTTGAGTGAACCCAGAGGTGCTTCAGAAGAAAGGCTTGGTGATCTACTTCCAAAAAATCAGCCACTGAAAATCTTATGGAGCACAATTTTATCTGACACACATGGGGTCACCATGAGTTGGAGTCAACTTGATGGCAACTGATAGTAGTAGTAACTCTAGTAAAACCTGTTGCCATCGAGTGCATTCTGACTCATGGAGACCACAGAGTAGAACTGCTCCATAGGGTTTTCTTAGCTTTAATCTTTACAGAAGCAGATTACCAGGCCTTTCTTCTGTGGCACTGCTGATTGGGATTCAACTGCCAAATCTTTAGGTTAGTAGTCAAGTGCAAACTCTGCGCCACCCAGGGACTTTATCAATAACTTCTAGTATCCACAGCTGTTTCTTGGATGAGGTGTCAAAGCATCCAGGTGTCTAACTGATATACCAGTCCCTTGTAGAATGCCACCAGCTGATGTCCACCATCTCCATTAGACACAACCCTTGGCTCCTCCAAATTCTTCCCATACTGCAGCTTCCAGACCATTCAGTTTAGGGAGAGATTTGCTGCCTCAAGTTCACAAAACTCTTTCTACAAGGAATTAAGAAATTTTTAACTCATGACCTTTCTAGCAGAAGCTGCTGGTACCCTACCCACATTCCCCTGGACACTCACCTCTACTCCCAAAAGGCTGTTCGCATTGAAGAACCCTGTAATTCTCTGCCTTAAGGCAGGGCAAGCCAGAGGTGCTGAAGTTTTAATGCCCCCAGAAGCAGTCCTCAACTAAGAATGGATGGGGATGGGTGACTGAATATGCCAGCTTCCTTGACCCCAAGTCAGGATTACACTGAAGTAAGTGTTCCACCTTGTCTCCTAGCGTTCCCCCAACAGAATCAACCTCACGTGATAAGTTGCCTGGTAATTATCACACTATTGGCTGCCTTCTCTTCTCTGTCTCAGTTTCCCACCCCACTACTTATGCTTCCTGGTATCAGCTCTTCAATAAACTACTTATCCCAAAATCCTTGTCTCTGGGTCTGCTTCTGGGGGATCTCTAACTAAGACAACTCCTTCTCATGCAATTCATGATAGCTCCTGGCATCTTCCCCAAAACACCTACTTGGCAGCACACTTTGGATCCATCCTTTTTCAGTGACATGCTTTTAATTCCTACTGCCTGTGCTTAAAAACTGCCATTCATAAGTGGTGAGTGAAGAGCTTCACGCAAAGCAATACCAACTATTGCCTGAGCCAAATGTCCTTCATTCTTGAAATCCGGCCTCAGCCCCTCATGCACCACCATACCCTCCCCAAACAAGGGTTGCAGGAATGCAAGTTTACAGTAAAAGGCAACGCCCTGCCTCCCACAATGTTATAAACTAAAGTATAACATGGAGGTGATGTGGAATAAGAATTCAACTAGGATTCATAAGCCTTCCCTGAGCCTTAGTCTACTTATCGGCAAAATGGGTATAATGATCTTTGCCCTACCTATTTTTCAGGATGCTTGGGAAGATCAGCTGGGATAATGTTCATAAATATGCCTTGTAAATCTTACACACTACCCAGATGATAGTTAATGTGAAAGGAAGCACCATCAACACCATCAGGAATAGAAACAGACTTTCCTTGCCACTTTTAATTAGAGTGTTCACTCACTGTAGCTATGCACATAAGGTGTACTCACTGGACTTCATTTTAGGTTCTAAGTAAATTAATTTTCCTATCAAAGATATTTCACACCTTTGTCAGATCTATCAATAACTGTCCAAGTATCTCCAAATTCCTAGCTGTAGGTGCACTAAGTTTTCCACCATTAAAGCACTGGTGGTCTCTCCGATCTTTACCCAAATATAAAAGCCAAGGCCATTAGTGCTTCTTTCTCTGTTATGTCCAAAATGGGAATCATTCTCTAGATATTACTGTAAGAATCAAATGAGTTACATACATGAAAGTAATTTGGACTCTCAATAGTTCTATCCTAATATTACCTATCTTAGATATCTAGTGCTGCTATAACAGAAATACCACAAGCAAATGGCTTTAACAAACAGAAATTTATTCTCTCAAAGTCTAGTAGGCTAGAAGTCTGAATTTAGGGCAACAGCTTGAGGGGAAGGCTTTCTCTCTCTATGCGCTCTGGGAGAAGGTCCTTGTCATCAATCTTCCCTTGGTCCAAGTGTTTCTCAGCACAAGGACCCCAGGTCCAAAGGACATGCTCTGCTCTCGGCTCTTCTTTCTTGGTGGTAGGAGGTCCCTCTCTCTCTCTGCTAGAGTCTCTCTTTTATATCTCAAAAGAGATTGACTCAAAATACAACCTAATCCTGTAGATTGAGTCCTGCCTTATTAACTAACTGCCTCTAATCCTGCCTCATTAACATCATAGAGGTTAGGATTTACAATACATAGGATAGTCACATTAGATCACAAAATGGTGGACCACCACACAATACTGGGAATCATGGCCTAGGCAAGTTGACACACATTTCTGGGGACACAATCAATCCATAACGTTACCTATTATTATTACTGTGACAATACTATTAATAATTAGTAAGGGAAATCAAGCAAAGAATCCAAGGAATACAGTGGAGGCTTGTAAACCTCTGTAATAGTGAACTATTGCTACTGTCCCAGAAACTGTCCTAAAACATAGTGACTTAAAACAATAAATATTTACTTTGCAATTCTGCAGATTGGCATTTGGGGGTTGGCTTGGCTGCGAGTTCTACTGGTCTTGGCTGGACTCCCTTATGCAGCTGCAGTCAACTGTGAGTCAGCCAGGCAGCTCAGTTTCTGAAGAGTTGGCCAGCTGTTGGCTGAGACGCTACACCTTCCTGCATGTGGTCTCTCATTCTCTAGCAGGCCAACCAGAGTTCGATCTCATGTCAGAGTCAGAAGTCCAAGAAAGAAAGCAGAAGCCCACGCTTATCACTTCTACTACATTCTATTAGCCAAAGCAAGTCACAAGACCAGTTCAGAATCAAGAGAAAAGAAGATATACTCTGCCGTATGTTGGGAAAAGCTTCAAAGTCATATTGCTAAGTGTGTGGATACAGAGATGGATGAATAATCACGGCGCAGTCGTTAAGCACTTGGCTACTAACTGAAAGGTCGGTGGTCGAACTCACCAGCCACTCTGTGGGAGAAAGATGTGGCCATCTGCTTCTATAAAGATTACAGCCTTAGAAACCCTATGGAGCAGTTCTACTCTGTTCTGTAAGGTCGCTATGAGTCAGAACCAACTGGACAGCAATCAATCTAGTACAACATGAAGGAAACACATGGAATTCTCCTTCTCTCCTCTGTGTCCTTAAAATCTTATGGAAACAAAGGTCGGAGTGGACCCTCTGTGGGCACTTCGAGTGGGCATGTACTAATATTCTTTCCCTTTAGTAATATTCAGGAGTTCCTGAGTGGCACAAATGGGTAAACACTTGACTACCAACCAAAAGGTAGGTGGTTCAAGGCACCCGGAGGCACTGTGGAAGAAAAGCCTGGCAATCTGCTTCCAAAAGATCACAGCTTTGAAAAACCTATGGAGTTCAATTCTACTCTGCACACATGGGGTTGTCATGAGTAGGTATTGACTTGATGGCAACTGGTTTGGTTGTTGTTGTTGTTTTTAGAAATATCCGGAAGAAAAATTGTAGGGCTCAGTGGGCCAGCAGCCCAAGAGAGGATTTGAGAACCATGAGCAGAATGATTGTAGGGCAGGGGTCTGCTGACACATTAAGGCAGCCTGTTGACAGGACTGACCTTAATCCTGAAATAATGAAACTAATCCCTCCTATTCAAAGCGATAGGGTTTCAGCCACTATCATTAACCCCTAAACACCCAGAACATGAAAGAAAACATTTTAAAATATACAAAATAGAACTGAATCCTCAACCAGCACTCAATAAATACTCCTATTATTCTGGGAACTTCCTATGCCTTTTCCTTCCCATCTTTCATTTGTTGCTATGTTGTGGGAATTTACACTGAATTTTTTTTTTTTTTTTTTTTTGCCAGAGCAGCTTTCTTTTATTTTCCTTTCCTCCCAGTCATTCCTGTACAAAAATATAATGTTCTCTTAACTGAGAGAACACTATAAAAGACTGATTACTCAGGGATGAAAAAGAAAGTATGTGTGTCAGAGATAGCTTAAGTATATACAAGATGTATCCTGGGCATCCGGGGGAGTGGGGGTGTGGGAGGTGACTGCTGTCTTCCCAGGCACCGACTTAACTTCTTTAAAGGAACCATGACAACAGCTAGTTTAGGAAAGATGAGGCAAGTGCTAATCGTGTGTGTTTTTAAACATTCAGAGGCTGTGCAGAGAGAAAGCTCTAGAGGCCTAAATCCACACTCTCATTTGTTATTAAAGGCAAAACTCCAAACTAGGTCAAATAGACTTTCCATGGGGTTAGAGCTTTCATACATCTCCACTAAAATCCACTTTACTTTCCATGCCCATTGATTTGACCATGACAATGGCCCAAATGAAGTTATGCCCTCTGAACTTTATTTACGCACTTTAATATTCAACTAGCCTGTCCAGCTCTCAGGATGATTAGCAGTTCTTCAGTCTAGATAGCCCGACTAATTATCTCAACATAATTTTCTTCTACAGCAATCATTTCAAACCAAGATGAAACTCTGGAATGCCTTGGAAGTATTTTGTCCACCCCTCAGGGGGCTGAACTAAGGGGTGCTGCAGGCTGGTTCCCCAGACAACAAAGCTTGAGACAAGGCATAAGTGTAAGCCGTTTATCTGAAATGTGATTCCAGCGAGCAGGAATGAAGGATGGGAGTGAACTGGTACAGGAAGGAGAAGCAAGGCAAGAATGCACTATGGAGTTAGCCCATGCTACAGGCACGTGGGTGCCTGATCACTCAGGATATGGGAAAAGCCTTATAAAATCCCTATCAGGCCCATCAGGGCAAGAAAGGGAGAAGAATTTACCTACTGGCTCCTGTCTCTCTTTGGTCAAAGACTATCAGACAGAGCATTAACTCCCCCATACTTCTGAGCTGTATGCATGAATGTCAAGAAGTTCACAAAAATGCCCTGCACCAAAGCATCAGAGAAGCTCCAACGCAGGAAGTGAGGGGTGGGGCTGAGGTGGGCACTTTCAGCTTATATCTGTGTGAGGCTGCTTGCCATGCTGTGGCTGGAATCAGAGACAGGGTCAAGCGACTTTGAAGTTGTGTTTAAGAAGTACCTAATATAAGGGGAACATGGGAGAAAGACCACATAGGAAAGGCCCCTATGCAAAGCACTGAGTACACTTGTGCAGCTTGCATACTGCTCAATCCTACGGGACACAGTTCACATCATAACAGCAGCTCCACATTTGCCTGCCCTGTCTGTTGTTGTTGTTGTTGCAGTTAACTATTGTCAAGAAGTCCCCTGACTCATGGAGATCCCACGCACAACAGAACAAAATGCTGCCCAGTCCTGAGCCATCCCCATTATTGGTTGCAGATTAGACCCTTGTGATTCACAAGATTTTCACTGTCTGATTTTCAGAAGTAGATCACCAGGCTTTTCTTCATAATCCGTCTTATCCTAGAAGCTCCATTGAAACCTGTTCAGCATCATAGGAACATGCAAGCCTCCACTGACGGTGGGTAGTGGCTGTGCATGAGGTGCATGGAAGGCAAGAATTCTAATTCTACCACTGAACCACAACTGTCTCCATCCTGTACCAGTTATAGGGTCTCAACTAATATTTTGTTTGAAAGAGTGTCCACTGTGGGAAAAAAGGAAAAAAGAAGACTTGATAAATTTAAAAAGATTGAAATCATATGAAGTATTTTCGCTGGCTACAACTAAGTGAAGCTAGAAATCAATAACAGAAAAAAACCTGGAAAATACACGAACATATGGAAGTTAAACCAACACGCTATTAAACTACCAGTGGGTCCAGGAAGAAATCAAAAGAGAAATCATAAATTTCTTAGAGTTAAATGAAAATGAAAGCACAACATACCAAAACTTACGGGATGCAGCAAACGCAGCACTCAGAAAGAAATGGATAGCAATAAATGCCTACATAAAAAAAGGAGAAAGATCTCAAATTAATAGCCTAACTCAACAACTCCAGGAACTAGAAAGAGAAGTTAAGCCTAAGCCTACCAGAAGAAAGGAAATAACAAAGATAAGAGCAGAAATAAATAAAATTGAAAACAGAAAAACAATAGAGAGAATCAATAAAACCAGAAGTTGGTTCTTTGAAATGATCAATAAAATGACAAACCTTTAGCTAGAATGACAAATAAAAGAGGAGAAAAGATGCAAATAACCAAAATAAAAAAGTAAAGAGGAGACATTACAACTGACCTGCTAGAAATAAAGAGAATTATGACAGAATATTATGAACAACAGTATAGCAACAAACTGGATAACTCAAATGAAATGGACAAATTCTTAGAAACACACAACCTACCCACATTGACTCAAGAGGAAATAGAAAGTCTCAACAGGCCCATAACAATGAAGATATCGAATCAGTGATCAAAAACCTCCCAACAAAAAAAAAGTCCTGGACGAGACGGCTTCACTGGGGAATTCTACCAAACATTAGAGAAAAACTGACACCAATACTATTAAACTCTTCGAAAACACGGAGAAGGAAGAAATACTAATTCATTCTTTGAAGCAAAAATACCCTGATACCCAAACAAGACAAAGACACCACAAGAAAACTACAAGCCAATATCTCTATGAATATAGATGCAAAAATCCTCAACAAAATACTAGTGAACAGAATCCAACAGCATACTAAAAGAGTCATGCACCATGACCAAGTGGGATTTATTCCAGAAATGCAGGGATAGTTCAACATTAGAAAATCAATTAACATAATACACCACATCAGTAGAACAAAGGAAAGGAACTATATGATCATCTCTATGGATGCACAAAAAGCATTTGATAAAATCCAATACCTTTCTTGATGAAAACCCTAAAGAAGATTGGAATAGAAGGGAAATTCCTCAATATGATTCAGGGCATTTGTGAAAAGCCAACATTACACATAATGGAGAAAAACTGAGAACTTTCCCTTAGAAACTGGGAACAAGACAAGGGTGCCTGCTCTCACCACTTCTAGTCAATATTGTATTAGAAGTCTTAGCCAGAGCAATAAGTCAAGAAAAAGAAACAGAAGATATCCAGATTGGAAAAGAAGAAGTAAAATCATCCCTATTCACAGATGATATGATCCTATTTATAAAAAATCCCAAGGAGTCCACAAGAAAACTTCTAGAGCTAATAGAGAAATTTAACAAAATTGCAGGGCACAAGGTCAACAAACAAAAATCAGGTGGATTGTGAAAATGTCAATTCTACTGAAAGCGATCTACAGATACAATGCAATCCCGATCCACATTCTAATGGCATTTTTTAATGAGATGAAGAAATAAATCACCAACGTCATATGGAAAGGGAAGAGGCCCTGAATAAGTAAAGCATTACTCAAGAAGAACAAAGTTGGAGGCCTCACACTACCTGATTTTAGAACCTATTATACCACCACGGTAGTCAAAACAGCCTGGTATTTGTACAACAACAGGTACATAGACCAATGGAACAGAATTGAGAATCCAGACATAAATTCATCCACCTATGAGCAGCTGATATTTCACAAATGCCCAAAATCTGTTAATTGGGGAAAAGACAGTCTCTTTAACAAATGGTGCTGGGATAACTGGATATCCATCTGCAAAAAACTGAAACAAGACCCATACTTCACACCATGCACAAAAACTAACTCAAAATGGATCAAAGACATAAATATAAAATCAAAAACAATAAAGATCATGGAAGAAAAAATAGGGACAAAGCTAGGAGCCCTAATACATGGCATAAACACAATACGAACCATAAGCAACAATGCACGAGCACAAGAGAGACTAGATAACTGGGAGCTCCTAAAAATCAAACACTTATGCTCATCAAAACACTTCACCAAAAGAGTAAAAAGACAACCTTCAGACTGGGAAAAAATTTTTGACTACGACAAATCTGATCAGCATCTAATCTCTAAAATCTACAAGATACTGCAAAACCTCAACAACAAAAAGACAAATAACCCAATTAAAAAATGGGCAAAGGATATGAACAGGCACTTCACCAAAGAAGACATTCAGACGGCTAACAGACACATGAAGAAATGCTCAGGATCATTAGCTACTAGAGAAATGCAGATCAAAACTACAATGAGATATCATCTCACCCCAACAAGGCTAGCATTAATCCATAAAACACAAAATAATAAATGCTAGTGAGACTGGAACACTTATACACTGTTGGTGGGAATGTAAAATGGTACAACCACTTTGGAAATTGATTTGGCGCTTCCTTAAAAAGCTAGAATTAGAAGTACCATATGATCCAGCTATCCTGCTCCTTGGAATATAGCCTAGAGAAATAAGAGCTGTCACACGAATAGATATATGCACACCCATGTTCATTGCAGCACTGTTCACAATAGCAAAAAGATGGAAACAACCTAGGTGCCATCAAAGGACAAATGGGTAAACAAATTATGATATATTCACATAATGGAATACTATGTAACAATAAAGAACAATGATGAAGCCACAAAATATCTCACAACATGGATGAATCTGGAAGGCATTATGCTGAGTGAAATTAGTCAGTCACAAAAGGACAAATATTGTATAAGACCACTATTCTAAGAACTCAAGAAAAGGTTTAAACACAGAAGAAAACATTCTTTGATGGTTACAAGGGTGGGGAGGGAGGGTGAGGGTTATTTACTAACTAGATAGTAGATAAGAGTTATCTCAGGTGAAGGGAAGGACAGCACTCACTACAGGGGAAGTCAGCACCACTGGACTAAACCAAAGCTAAGAAGTTTCCTGAATACCATCAAACATTTTGAGGGACAAAGCAGCAGGGGTAGGGGTCTGGGGACCATGCTTTCAGGGGACATCTAGGTCAACTGGCATAACAAAGCTTATTAAGCAAATGTTCTGCAACCTACTTTGGTGAGTGGTGTCTCGGGTCTTAAAAGCTTACAAGCGGCCATCTAAGATGCATCAATTAGTCCCAACCACCTGAAGTAAAGGAGAATGAAGAACACCAAAGACACAAGGAATGTATTAGCCCAAGAGACAGAAAGGGCTACATAAACCAGAGACTTCATCTGCCTGAGACCAGAAGAACTAGATGGTGCCCAGCTACCACCAATGACTGCCCTGGCAGGGAACACAACAAACAGTCCCTGATGGAGCAGGAGAAAAGTGGAGTGCAGAATGCAAATTCTGATAAGAAGATCGGACTTAATGGTCTGACTGAGACTGGAGGAACCCCGGAAAGCATGGCTCCTGGATTCTCTATCAGCTCAGAATCAAAACAATTTCTGAGGCCAATTCTTCAGACAGGGATTGGACTGGACTGTGGGATATAAAGTGAATCTTGTGAGGAGTGTGCCTCTTATCTCAAGTAGATACAAGAGACTAAATAGGCAGCTTCTATCTGGAGGTGAGATGGGAAGGCAGAGAGGGTTAGGAGCTGGTTGAATGGACATGGGGAATCAGGAGTGGAAAGGAGGAGTATGCTGTCACAGTATGGGGAGAGCAATTAGGGTCGCATAACGATGTACGTATAAATTTTTGTATGGGAGACTAACTTGAAATGTAAACTTCATTTAAACTACAACAATAAAAAAAAATCAGTTGGATTTCTATACACCAAAAATGAGATATCTGAAAGGAAAATTAGAGAAACAATTCTGCTTACAATAGTATCTAAGAGAATAAAATACCTAGGAATAAATCTAACCAGGGGAGTGAAAGACTTATACAATGAAAACTATAAAACACTGTTGAAAGAGATTAAAGAAGACTTAAATAAATGGTAAGATGTTCCATGTTCATGGATTGGAAGACTTAATATTGTTAAGATGTCAATCTATAGATTCAATGAAATCCTGATCAAAATTCCAACAGCCTTCTTTACAGAAATAGAAAACCAATCCTCTACTTTACATGGAATAACAAGAGCCCCTGAATAGCTAAAGCAATGTTGAAAGAGGAACAAAGTAGGAGGACTCACATTTTCTGATTTGAAAAACATACTATGCAACTGAGTCCAGCACAACTAGATGGTGCCTGGCTACCACCACCACCTGTCTTGACAGGGATCATAATAGAGGGTCCTAGACACAGCTGAAGAAAAATACAGAACAAAATTCAAACTTACAAAAAAAAAGACCACTTACTAAATCTGAGAGAGACTGGAGAAACTCCGAGAGTAAGGCACCCAGACACTCTTTTAACTCAGTACAGAAGTCACTCCTGAGGTTTACTCTTCAGCTGAAGATTGGACAGGCCTATAAAACAAACAATAACACACAAAGTTCAGTCATGTGTATGAGACTAAATGGGCACACTAGCCCAGGGGCAAGGACGAGAAGGCAGGAGGGGACAGGAAATTTGTACAAATGTAAATGGGGAACCCAAGGTCGAGAAGGGGAGAGTGTTGCTACATCACCGTGTTGGCAACCAATGTCACAAAACAATACGTGTATTAGTTGTTTAATGAGAAACTAATTTGCTCTGTAAACTTTCACCTAAAGTATAATTTAAAAAAAATACTATGCAGCTACAGTAATCAGAACAGCCTGGTACTGGTATAACAATAAACATACAGACCATTGGAATAGAATTAAGAGTCCAGGGATAAACCCACACATCTATGGTCAACTGATTTTTGACAAGGGTGCTAAGTATATTCAGTGGGGAAGGAAGAGTCTCTTCAATAAATGGTGCTGTGAAAATTGGATTTCCACATGCAGAAAAATGAAACAGGATCCATGCCTCACACTATACACAAAAACAGATACAAAATGGATTGTCTTAGGCTCGGTTCTCTAGAGAAGCAAAACTAGTAAAGTGTATAAATATATCTAGAGAGAGATTTGTATCAAGGAAATGGCTTGTGTGGTTGTAGAGGCTGGAACGTCCCAAGTCCGTGGGTCAGGAGAGAGGCTTCTCCTATTCATGTAACCTCAGGGGGCTGGCCAACCCAAAGTCAGCAGGTCAGACAGCAGGGCTCTTGCTCACAGGTGGCTGGGAAAATTGATGAATCCCAATATCAGTGAATCCCAAGACTGGCAGGCAAGACCATAGGTAAGCTGCTAGCTCAAGTCCCAAGAACCAGAGATCAGATGAACAGGAGCCAGCTGCAGTGTCCAGACTGAGCAAAAGCCCATGAGCCCTGCCAGAACATCCACTTACATTCGATACAGGCCACATGCCCAAGGAAACTCCCCATCAACTGATTGGCTCCTCACAGCAGATCCCATTATGGAGGTGATCATACTATGCCAAATCTCCTCACTGAAGTGATCACAACATCATATGACTGTCAAACCACTGAGAATCATGGTCCAGCCAAGTTGACACACAATCTTAACCATCACATGGATTAAGGATCTAAACATGTAAACTAAAACCATAAAATTCTTAGAAGAATAAGAAGGGAAATGCTGTCAGGCCTAGCTTTCAACAATGGATTATCTAACATAATAACAAAAGCACAAACAGCAAAAGAAGAAATAAAATGGGCCTCATAAAAATTAAAAACTTCTGTTTATCAAAAGATTTTACCAAAAAAGTGAAAAGACAAACTACTAACTAGGTGAATATCTTTGGAAACATATATCCAACCAGAATCTAATGATCAAAATATATATAAAACTTCAACAATTTAAGAACAAAAAGACAACCCAATCACAAAATGGGAAAAAGACTTGAATAGAAATTTCACCAAAGAGGACACTCAAATGGGCACCAAACACATGAAAAGATGCTCAGTGTCATTAACCATCAGAGAGATGCAAATCAAAACCACAGTGAGATACCATTTCACTCCCACTACAATGGCTAAGATTTAAAAAAAAAAAAAACAAGAAGAAAAGAATGAATGTTGATGAGGATGTGGGGAAATTGAAACACTTATCCATTGCTGGTGGGAATGCAAAATGGTACAACTGTTGTGGAAAGCAGTGTGGTGATTCCTCAAAAAACTAAAAATAAATAGAGAATACAAGGTCAAGAAGGGGAGAGTGTTGGCATGTTGTGGGGTTGGTAACCAATATCACAAAACAATGTGTGTACTAATTATTTAATGAGAAGCTAGTTTGCTCCATAAAACTTCATCTAAAGTACTGTAATAAAAATTTTAAAAAAACTAAAAATAGAACTACCATATGACCCAGGAATTTTACTCCACACCCAAAAGACTTGAAAGCAGAGACTCAAAAAGAGACTGGTATACCACTGTTCATTGCAGCACTATTCACAATAGCCAAAAGGTGGAAACAACCTAAATGCCCATCAATAGATGAATGGATAAACAAAATGTGGTACATATATACAATGGAATACTACTAAACCAGTGAAAGAAATGAAGTCTTGATACATGCTACAGAATGGATGGAGCTTGAAGACATTATGCTGAGCGAAATTAGCCAATCACAAAAGGACAAATATTGTATGACCTTTCTTATATAAGGAGCATCCTTGCTCCTTAGAAGCAAGGATGGTGAGACTACATCTCACATACTTTGGACATGTTATCAGGAGGGTTCAGTCCCTGGAGAACGACATTATGCTTGGTCAAGTAGAGGGTCAGTGAAAAAGAGGAAGACCCTCAATGAGATGGACTGACACAGTGGCTGCAATAATGCATTCAAGCATTATAGCAATTGTGGGATGGTGCAGGAATGGGCAGTATTTCATTCTGTTGTACATAGGGTTGCTATGAGTTGGAACCAACTCGAAGGCACCTAACAACAACAACGACATATAAAAAGACATGAAAAAGGCAAACGTATAGAGACCAAAGTTTATTAGTGGTTACCAGGGGGAGGAGGGAGGAGGGAGGTGGGGGAAGAGGGGTTAATGGTAATGGAAAAATAGCGTTGATTAAGTGTACTGTTGCACAATCGATTATTGTAATTGCTGTCATTAAGTTGTACACCTGTAAAAAAGTTGAACTGGTAAAAGCTGTGTGAGATATATATTTACAATAAAGACAAAAAAAAAAAGAGTAGCTGCTGAGGCTGCTTGTGTATAACCAAACACCTTATGGGATTTGCTTCCTTGGTTTGGAGGTTTAGGGTCATAGTTTCATAGGACATCCCAGTTAATTGGCTTAATAACATGCTTAGTGCTTCTGTTCTACCTCTTAGTTCATTGCGTAGTGCCGGGGATATTAAAAGCTTATAAGCAGTCGTCCAAGGCTCAATAGTTGGTCTCTATTCACCTGGAGCAACAGAGGAAGAAGGAGAGTCAGGAATAGGGGGAAGATACAGAATGCATGGTTAATTGCCTCCATGAACAAGTGCCTCTTTTGCCACGAGACCAGAAGAACTGGATGGTGCCTGGCTACCATTGCTGAATATTTTAATCGAAGATTCCATAAAAGAATCCTGATTAAAAGGGGGGGGAAAGGCAGAACATAATTTTAAATTCTCATCAACTCTAGACTTCCTGGAGCGATGAGGGTTGGATAAATAACTGAAACTATTGTTCTGAGATAATCTGTAAACCTTAAACCAAAAATGTCCCCTGAAGTCATCTTAAAACCAAACAATAGCTTAGCTTAATCAGTAAAAAAGGTCCGCCTTTAGCATTATGCTCTTTTAAGAACTATCCATATGGGATCAAATTGATAACAGCAACTTGAAAGATTAGAAAGGAACTTAGGAGGTAATGAATTTATGTTAATGAGGGAGGAACAATTGAGAAAATGAGGGTGAGAATGGCTGTACAACTCGAAGAATGAAATTGATGTCACTAAATTGTACATGTAGATACTGTTGAATTGGTGTATGGCACAATGGTTAAGAGCTCAGGCTGTTAACCGAAAAGGTTGGCAGTTTGAATCCACCAGCTGCTCCTTGGAAACCCTATGAAGTAGTTCCACTCTGTCCTATAGGGTCGCTATGAGTGGGAATCAACTCAAAGGCAAAGAGTTTGGTTTGGCTTTGTTTTGCTGTGTATATTCTCAGCAACAACAAACAAAATAAAATTTAGAAGAAAGAAAATAGAAAGCACCCTAAAGGCTCATCTAGCCATATTCCAGCATGGCTAATCGCATTCCCCTTTTAGATTCTCTCCCTAAGCCTCACCTTGCCCCTTGGTCTTTTTGTTCTGGCAGATTGAAAAGCGGGAATATTGGAATAGAGGAAGAAGGTATAAAAGGGTCCTGAGGAAAATAGGAGAAACTGAGAGAGGCCCAGATAGGAGAGCAAGTGATATCAAACATTTCATTTACCTTGTTTAAAAGATTTCCTTTCTATTCTTTGAATCAAATACATAAGAACATACTTTTAGAAAAGGAAGATAATTTTATGTTACTTATCTTTCCTTAAATACTTTAAGGCACTTTAAAAAAATTTTCTGCCCCTCAACCCTAGACTACAAAAGTATACTTTGGATCAATGCAACTCTCTGCCTGATTCCATCTTATGCCTGGGGTCCTTGGGAACTCTGGAAAGTCACACAAATGCCTTCACTGGTGCCATTAAAAATGTATGGTCTAACTAGAGCTTTCATACTAGTAGGTGGCCTGCAAATTGGTACAAACACTTTAGAAGACGTTTTGGCAGTATTTGCTAAAGCTAAACATATCAGACAGTATGACTTGGCAACTATATTCTAGGTACTTGCCCAACAGAAATATGTACTTTTATTCACCAAAAGACATGTACTAGAATATTCATAGCAGAAGTACTCATAATAGTACTCATAATAGCCGTATCCTGGAGGATTTTAAGCTAAGAATAAATAAATGGCCAAGTTTATCATGCACAAACTTGTTTACTTTATTGCAAGGTAGTCGTGGCAAGGCACGCAAGTAAGATCTTAAGACATTCATTTAGCATTGGAGAATCAGAACCAACAATTACAATGTTAGTTTAAAGGTTAGAGTCCAAATTCTTAGACTTCAGGCTTTTACCTTTAACAAGTGGTCTCAGAGAGGAGACTTGACCACCCCCTCAAACTCAGAGGCGGTCCCCCGTAGCTAGGGTCCAAGGTCAGTTGTGGTGAGCAGTATCTCAGCAGGCTTCTTAGTCATAAGACAGAGAGCCATAGAGATCTTTGTTTCTGTCTTCTTCTCCAAAAATTAACAGAAATCCACGGGTTTATATACCATGTGTGTTGTCATGTTCAACTATAATTGGTATGCTTTATTGCCAATTAAGGGCATTGCTGTGTAACATATTTATGCTTTGCTAATTTATAGAGGTACGAATTATTGCCAATTAGGGCATGATATATTTATTTTCTTGTTTACTACATATGTTTCAAGGCCGAGTTAATTAATTAAAAATTATGGGAATTGTTTAGTGACATTTATGGTTTATTAATTTATAGAGACTTGATTAACGTAACATTTCGTTACCACAGAGTACAGGCACACAATAAGGAAGTTATTTACAGCCCTGGTGGCACAGTGGTTAAGAGTTCAGCTACTAACCAAAAGGTCAGCAGTTCAAATCCACCAGCTGCTCCTTGGAAACCCTATGGGGCAGTTCTATTCTGTCCTTTAGGGTCGCTATGAGTCAGAATGGACTTGATGGCAGCAGATTTGGTTTTCACATACTTCTATTATCTATTTTCAAAGTAAAAACAACTTTCTAACAACTTACAGTTAATGGTTAAAGAACATTACAGAAATATGTTGCTATTTCTAGGTTCAGAAATTCTCTATTTTTAACTTCACATTATAAGTGACATATGTAGGTGTTTAAAAGTATTATAAAAACATCATAACAGTGTAAAAAGCATTATAGATGCATACATAATAGTAAGGTGGTTTGAGAACATCACAAAAAGCAAACATAACAAGCGCCAAACTGGAAATTACCCAAATGTCCATCAACAACAGAATGAAGAAATAATCATGGCTGTTCGCACATGGGATACTTAATAGCAACGACAATTTGCCCAAGCAACATACCTAAAATCTTAACCAGCGCAATGTAGAATGAAAGACGTCAGAGAAAAAGGAAACATACCGTATGATTCCATGTATGTACAGATCAAAAGCAGGATAAATTAAATCTATGTTGACAGAAGTCAGGGTAGCAATTACCCTTGGGAAGAGAAAGGGTTGGTAACCAAAATGGGGGCAAGGGGAGCGTCTGAGGCGCTGGTAATGTCCTGTTTCTTGATTTGGGTGCTGGTTATACGATGGGTTCATTCTGTGACAATTCACTGAGTTGTATAATATGATATGTGTGCAATTTTCTGTATGTATGTTATAACTCAACAAGAAGTTTTGAAACAAATGATGATAAAATGTATAGTGCCCAACGGTAGCTGGCTCTCGCTTCAGCTCCACAAGCCTTCCAAGTACAAGGAACCACTCCTCTTCTCTGCTACAAAGACCATCCTTCGAGCTATCCTCCTGCCCCCTACCCCACACCATTTCCCTTCCCTCTCTCTCAGCATCACTTCATATATTTTAAGAGAAAATTGAAGTTATCAGTAGGGGCATACATTGTGCAACTCCATCCCAATATGGATGGTGCCTCCTGGAGGACTGCAATTATTAAGCATGAATTACTTCCATTTCCTATTCCACCAGTTTCAAAATTGTCCCTTCCCTCCTATGTTGCACTACTTTCCTACATCAGTCAAGCTCTGAAGGGGAGAGGGTGCGGAGAATTTAATAATAACAACTACTTATGAAGGTGTGGGAGCCCTGGCGGTGCGGTGGTTAAGAACCACAGCTACTAACCAAAATCCACCAACCACTCCTTGGAAAGAAACCCTATGCGCAGTTCTATTCTGCCCTATGGGGTCGCTATGAGTCGGGATCAACTAGATGGCAATGGGTTTTTTTTTGTTGTTGTTGTTGTTTTTTGATTTATGAAGGTACGAGCAGGTTTAGGGAAACCAAGAACAGTGCAATATGCTGGGACTAAAACAGTGAGGCAGGGGGTACTTTTCATCCCTAGTTCCAAAAAGGCAAGAGAAGGGATCAGTTCCCTGTACCTGGAGAGAGCAGTTATATTACATGGAGAGGCACGAGCAGTGGCCTTTGGCAGAGAAATGGAGCCAATCTATGGTGATGTGGCAGAGAGGAAGCTGGAAAGAAATACCATAGTCTCCCTCCCCTCCCATCATCTGATATCTTGCCTTATTGATGGCTCCCATTGGCCAAATCCAAGCAGAGCCAGGGAAAGGGAGTAAACTTCACAAGTTGGTCCACCAAGACCCAGAATAGGGTAGAGAGGTATAGAGCATTGGTCTGGAGGGATGAGCAATAGCAGCCAGCACACTCCCTTTCCACAGGCACCTCATCTGATCATGTTGACTCTGCTGAGGCTATTGTGGCTGCAGGAAACAGTCTCACTAAAGGTTTTTGTTGTTATTTGCAGTCAATTAAGCTTCAACTCATAGCGAACTTACGTAAAACAAACTGAAACATTGCCTGGTCCTGCTCCATCTTCATGATCTTTGATATGTTTGAGCTCATTGCTGTGGCTATCGCGTCAATCCAACTCTTTGAGGGTTCCCCTCATTTTTGCTGGCCCTCTGCTTTACCAAGCCATGGTGTTTTCAATCGCTTCAAACACATGTGAAAGCTGCACAATGAATAGGAAGACTGAAAAAGAACTGACGCCTTTGAATTGTGGTATTGGAGAATACTGGATATACTATGGACTGACAAAAGAATGAACGAATCTGTCTTGGAAGTACAACCAGAATGCTCCTTAGAATGGCGAGACTATGTCTCAGATACTTTGGACAGGTAATTAAGAGGGATCAGTCGCTGGAGAAGGACATCATGCTTGGTAAAGTAGAGGGTCAGCAAAAAAAAAGAAGACCCTCAAAGAGATGGATTGACACAGTAGCTGCAACAATGGGCTTAAGCATAACAACGATTGTGTAGATGGCAGAGGACCATCAGTGTTTCTTTCTGTTGTACACAGGGTCGCTATGAGTCAGAAATGACTTGGCAGCATATAACAATAACAACAACTACTTTACAAAACCTCAGGCAAAGGGGGCTTGTGGTGAAGAGTCACATGACTGGAATTGGAATTAAACAGTCATGGAGAGTAAAGGGTTCTCATCTTTCTATCACTTACGGGGCGTGTGGTATCTCCACTTCTAAATGATCATCTTTATATTCTTCTTTTCTGACTGCTAGCTCACTGTTTTCACTCACTCATAACTTTTACTTGCATGTGACCAGCCATATTTTCTCCATTTCCCCTATCCATCTCAGCTTTTCAGCTTCTATTCTCATTGATTACTACCTCATTCTCTAGATATTTCCTAATCAAATTCCCCAAAAAAGGAATCAAATAGCTCCTCTCTCATTTTCACAACAGACATCATTATAGGTTGCTGACCAGCCTATGCTTGGATTGGCCAAGCTTAGTCACGTGATCACTCTTGGTCCAGTTATCTATGGCTGAAAAGGATTAGGACACAAAACATGGCTACCTAAGCAGCAAGAGCTGTAGTTGGGGAAGGGGATGCAGTGGGTGAGTACCCACTGATATCCATATAACCAGTTTAAATCTCTAACATCTAAAATATTTATTTCTTAGTTTAGATTCCTCCCAAAGTAGGACCTGAGATATAGACTTGGGGTCAGGTAGTTCATTTGAGATGTAAACCCAGGGATCAGGAATTATGGATCTGGAAAGGAAGAAAAGTCAATGTAGGACAATATAAAAGTTGAGCCCTGTGGGCAATGGAGCTCAATCCTGTGGAACCTCTAAGAAGTTTACAGAATGCCTCTCAGAACTGCCCACTTGAAGGATACTTATTCATCAGCTCTCATCCCCAAGGGTGGAGTGTTGTTCCCAGAGGTGTTAATTCCCCCACACTTCCAAGCTTATATGCATAAGGGCTGAGTAAGCTCTCACAGGTGCCTAGAGCATTAGGGAAGCCCTGGAACAGAAATGAAAAGCCAACCTACACACTTGAGGCAAGACGCTGTCAGATGAAGTGAGCTGGAGCCATGGCTGAAGTCAGAGGTAAAGCCAAGATGATATGGATGGTTCTACTACCTAAGAGTGGTTGATAACCATTGTTCATCTTCATTTCCTCACCCTCCATTTTTTTGTCTACTCTCTTGCAATACATCTCTAACCCTTCTTGACCCCTGATTCAACCTTTACTCAGGTCACCATGAAATTCCTCATAGTTCTTGGGTACAAAAAAGGAAAATTTAATCCTCTTCTACTCTAGCCTCTCTGGGATATTTGATACCATTAACCTTCAACTTTAAAACCCCTTTCTTGTTTCTTGTGAAGGCACTTTTCCCTAGGTCTTCTCTTACTCTCCAGCTGCTCTTTCTCAATTGGGCTTCTCTTCCTCTGTTCATCTTTTAGGTGTTAGTGTTTCCCTAAGGTACTAAACTGGAATTGTTTCTCACTCTGTGTAAACCCAGTCCCGCCCATAATAGTTTCAGCTACTATTTTTTGTCTTTTTTTTTCTAGTTTTGATGCTCAAAACTAGATGCCTGCTGCATCTTGGAAACCAAGGCCACATTTCTGTTCACCTACTAAACACCACCATATAACTACAGGGATTTCAAACTTATCATGAATGTTCACCACCACTCCCTTTCCACTTATTCCACTTTGGGACCAAAGCCAAGTACCTACTCCTCATTGAATCAGTCACCAAGCCTTCCTAATATCTCTCTCCTCTGCCCCTCTTTTCCCACAACAATATCTGGGAGAGCACTGACTCAGGACTAGCTTCCCTAATTCCTCCCTGGGCCCTACCCCATCCTCCACATCACTGCCATACTGAGCTTTATAAATTGTCAATCTGATAACGTTTTACTTCTTCTTAAAAATCCTTCGATGGTTACCTTTAAGAAAAAGTTTAAACTCCTTAGCAGGACGTATGAAGCTCCTCATGATCCAGTGAATTCCAACAGTTAGTACCCCACCTCAGCCTCTCACCCTACCTTGACAAACACCTACTCATTTCTTAGAACTCCATTCAAGCATCACCAAGCCTTCAACTTCCCCAATCACCCTGAGGCAGATTTCAGCACTCCCTTCTCTGTCTCCCTAGACCACCCTATACATTCTTCAAGTATGATATTTATCACATTCTTTTTCAAAATTTGCCTTCATGTTTGTTTTTCATGACACTGTAAACTTGTACTGTTACTCTTGCTGCATAACAAACAATCACACAAGCTCAGTGTTATACAACAATATTAATGTCTCATACTTTTGTAAGGTTTAGCAGATCTAGGCTGGGCTCAGCTGAGTGGTTCTTCTGGTCTCCACAGTGTTCACCCATGGGATTCTGTCTAGGCTAGACTTGCCTGGGGCAGCTTAGCTAGGGCAGATCTGCTCCACTTGTCTCCTGTGCCTCTCATAGGACCAGAGTAGTCCCAGCATATCCTTCTGTGGGCAGTGGCAGAAATGCAAGAGATGCCAGTCCAATTGCACAAGCACTTTTTAAGCCTCTGCTATCAACAACATCCTATTAATGTGACTGAGCCCAGGGGTGGACATTTATGTCCTGCCACAGTGGGAGAGCACTACAAAGTTACATGGTAAAGTGTGTGGATAAAAGGAGGGGGAAGAATTAGGCCATTAATGCCATCTACCAAAGAATTCCTTCAAGGCAGAGATTGTGTCTCATTCATCATAGTACCTGATGTTCCATTGTTGAAGAGCACAGTGAAATAGTTATTTAACATTATAGAAATGACACATGAAGTACCAAAATGAAGCCAATCTTACCCCTACTCTTCTCAAATTCTTCTCCCTATCCACACCTAAGAGAGAATACCCTACCCTTTCATCCACCTTCATCAGTACTATTTTTTCACTATTATTGTATGCTATTATTTTTCACTATTCCAATGATTATGGGGAAGACTTCCAAGTTTCTTGCAACCCCCAGCAGAACATTCAAATGCCAGGTGCTATTTTTATCCACACAGTAGCAATGACTTGTTTGCCTCCTGTGGAGTTCTTTGAAAGAAAATCACTCTGGTGGTTTAAAATATGTCCACAAATTCTTTGACAGTCCCTTCAAAAGGTGAAGCCTAATTCTTTTCCCCTTAAGTGTGGGCTTAGAATAAGGCAGAAGTGACAATGTGTAACTCCTGAGACTGGGTCATAAAAGGTATTATGACTTCCTCTTTTTTTTTGGATCACTTGCTCTAGGGGAGCTAACAACCATGTGAATAACTCTTCTTGGGAGCAGATATTTCAGCCCCTTCAGAAGACTGTAGCCCTGACCAAGATTTTGACTGCAACCTCATGAGAGATCCTAAGCCAGAACTACCTACTCCTGGGTCCTGATCCTCAGGAAGTTAATGAGATAATAACTCTTTGTTGTTTTAAGCCACTAAATTTTGGGATAATTTGTTACACAGCAATAGATGACTAATTGAGCCACGTGGTAAATAAATAATTAAATCCTCCCCCAGACCCTAGGTTTCATAATTTCAGCATAACAGTGGCTTCTAAACAGTATAAAGGGTAGAAAACATCATAGATAGATAGATGGATGGATGGATGGATGGGTGGATGGATGGTTAGATAGATAGATAGATCCTGTTGTCGTTGAGTAGATTCTGACTTATAGTGACCCTATAGGACAGAGTAAAACTGCCCCATAGGGTTTCCAATGGTGTAAATCTTATACAGAAGCAGATTGCCAGATCTTTCTCCCATGGAGTGGCTGGTGGGTTCAAACTACTTACCTTTCAGTTAGCAGCTGAGTGTTTAACCACAGCGCTACCAGGGTTCCTTATATAGGTATAGATATATAGACCAATCGACATAGACATAGATATAGGTCCACCACTCATCTGTCAGTTTGTCATACTGTGGTTGTTTGCATGTTGTTATGATGCTGGAAGCTATGCCACCAGTATTTCAAATACAGCAGAGTCAACCATGGTGGACAGGTTTCAGCAGAGCTTCCAGACTAAGAAGAAAGGCCTGGTAAAAATTAACCAATGAAAACCTTACGGGTCACAACAGACTATTGTCTGATACAGAGCCGGAAAATGAGCCCCCTAGGTTGGAAGGCACTTAAAATACACATTGGCCACAACAGTGGACTCCAACATACCAATGATCGTGAGGATGGTGTGGGACCAGGCAACATTTCACTCTGTTGTACCTGGGGTCTCCATGAGTCAGAGTCGACTCAACAACACTAGCAACAATATAGATATACGTATAGATATATCCACCTCCCCTGGGGGGAAAAATGACAAAACAATTATCTAATTTTCTTTGAGCTAATAGAAAGTTGTCAGGTCTTAGGAGGGAATGTTGAGTTTGACTGCAACTATTGGCCAAGAAATCTGGGTTGGGAAGCTAATTTGTAAAAGAAGAATTGGAAAGACTCTAGCACCATCCTTTTGACTGAATCCTAATCCCTAATCTTCAAATGCCACGTCTAGTGTCAGCTCCTCAGAGAAATTAGATTACTAGAACCCTAAGATGACCCCTAGTTTATTGAAATCTCATTTGGTTAGCTCTCCCCAGCCTGGCCCTGAGAAAGAAAACACTGCTGGCCAACTCCTAGTCTAGCCCAAATGTGATGATGAAAATATCATGCAGCTCCTAAAAATAATGAAAAAGGGGGCAGCATTTGAGGTTGTTGTGAGTCACTGTTGTTTGGGAGGCAAGAGAACGAGAACGGAAAGAGGAGAGAATAAAAAGACCTGAGCAGAAAATAAACTCAGGCTCTGCAGACACAAAGCCAAAGGGAGTCCCAGGCCCCAGGCCTCAAAGCGCTTCAGAGCAGGGCTGCGCTGGACAGGCAGGTTCAAAGGCAGGCAGGCTGCATAGGACTGCCACCCACCCCTGCACAGTGACTTTTGGCCAGGAGTGTGAGGCCTTGCAGTCCCTCAAATCTCTATTTTAGCCACTGAACAGCAACATCTACCACCCCTTCATGGCAAGAAACAAATACAGAGAAGCCAGTGTGTACCTGGGCAGACTTAATCAAGTAGCTATGTAAATGTTTTTCCTCTGTAATAAAGTTACATGAAGATGTAGAAATAATGTCTCTGAGAGAAGACTGTGGTGTCGACTGTTATCTGAATCTCCGATGCGAATACCTGTGGGAAAAGTTCTGCTTGAACAAGCTGTTTCTGATGAAGGCACGTCTGGTAATCATGACGTAACTACCCAGCAACTCCCGAGCTAAACCAACTCACACCTTAAGAGCTCCCGCTACAGGAAGTCCCGCCTTATGAGCGCCGGCCACAAGTGGTCCTGCCTTATGAATACCTGCTACAGGAAGTCCCACCTAGCAATGATCTAAGTTTGTAACTACCAATCAAGTAGTATACTTCCCACCTTGCAATGATCTAAGTTTGTTAACTACCAAGTTCTTTGTTTTCTCACAATAAAAAAGAAGTCTGCAACTTTGCCATTTTGAAGTGCTGGCTTTCACTCCATGGAATTTAGTCTCTTCCCAGCTGAAGCTGTCTCTTTACTTTCAATGACTCTCTCAGTTTTAGTTTAATCAGAGTACAGGTTATTACTCTATGACACCTCAAATGCAGTAAGTGCTTTCTAGTTATTATTTACCTAGTGCCTTTCCTTGGTGGGAGTCTCCAACTATCCAAATAGTCCTGGGCCCCAGAGCTGGTATGCTGCACTGAGAAGACCTTAGGAATTTCCTGAGAGGAAGTAGAGCTTTTACTGCTATCACCAGGCAAATCGTTACCAGCAATCAGGAGAGGGGCAATGGTGGTGGTGGTGAAGGTGGAGTTTCTACTCTCTGTTTTTGGATTTTTTTTTTTTTTTTTCACTCAGGGCAGAAATTGTGGTACCTTGATGACATCAACTTATGACTTTTTTAACCTTATTTGGGACAACAAACAACAAACATCTCCCTATTTTCTAGAAACATATATAGCAAGAAAATAGGTGGAAGCATGCAGAGCAAGAAAATAGGATGTTTAAACAAACAAGTCTTTTACCAGAAGGTCTGCAGATGTTACATGCTTCTCTCCATCACTGCAGATCTGCAGCCTCTCTTTGGGAAGGGGCAGGAAGCCTTGGGGCGCCTTATTCAAGAACAGTAGATAAAAGTCATGGTCTGGCAAACCCATCTGCTTCCCTCAAGAAGAAAACATCATAAAAGAGAAATACCAGGGCCCCAGGCAACGCAGTTTCCCAAATGTCTGTGAGTTAACTCAACCAACATTTTCTCTTACATGTAAACTTGGAATTGTGATGGGGGTGGGGCAGACAGCTGTACACACTGACTATATTCACACTTGGTACATATGAAGAGGTACCATCTGTGCCACTGCTGCAAAATAATGATGCATAGATGTGACTTTTAAAAATTCCATCTGGGTATAATTGAATTGCTCCTTAAAATAAAAAATATCTAAATAAGGGTAATATCTACTCTTACTGTAATGGCTCCATGTATCCTTTGTTATTTCTGTAAAATACACTTCATGACAGTATGACATGAAATATTAACAACTAAGGTCAAAAATCTTTGGGGGGATGACTGTGGTGTTTTTTTTTTTCCCCCTTTGGCTGACTTGTTCTTTATTCCTTGTGATTTGCAAAACACTTGCCAGATGCAAATTTTTCTCTTGCCCCCTTCCCCTGAAAAAATACACGGACTGAATAACTAGATAGACAGATAGAATGAGAATATCAGTCTGTTATCTACACACAGGAAGAAAACAGTACATGAATTTGCAGAATATCCACTTACCCTTGTTTCCAAACCAAGAAATGCTGCAACTCATTTTCTTTCCTAAAAATCATGTTGCTCTAAGAAGCACGTACCTCTGAGGTATTATTGTTTGTTTTATGAGTCTGTCTATGGTTTGGCTGAAAGGTGATCTCTGGGAAAGGCTTCAGTTCCAGTTCAAAAGGGTGTCTTAGGGCCATAGTCTTGAGGGTTCCTCCAGTTTCTATAAGACCAATAAATCTATACTTATTTTGTGAATTTGATTTTTTGTTCTATAATATTTTTCCCACTCTATCTGGATTGCTCTGTTGTGACCCCAGTCAGAGTGGTCAGTAGTGGGGCACCATCTAGGTCTTCTGGTCTTGGGGTCGTGTAGGCTGTGGTTCATGTGGTCCATTAGTCCTTAAACTAATTGCTCCCTTGAGTCTTTGGCTTTCTTCACTCTGATTTGCTCTGGATGGTAAAAGACCAATAGTTGTATCTGAGATGGCTGCTCACAAGCTTTTAAGGCACCAGCTGCTACTCATCAAAGTAGAATGAAGAACTTTGTCTTTATGAACTATGTTGTGCCAATTGACATAGATGTCCACCGAGTCTGAGTTCCTTTGCCTTTGAGCCTAGGAACTTCGTCCCACAAGGCTTCTGGTTATGCCTAAGAAGTTGCCCTGACTGTGGCCTTTGTATGCTCTATTGTCTATATTAATATATAAGAAGCACCTACAGTTACATATGTAAAAATGTCCACCACCAAACCTATATCTGCAGGTGGGTGTGTTCCCTTACACCTTCCCACACCTCTTGGCATACTTATCTACCTATGTATCCATTCATAAATTAGTGTTTATTAATACTATTGTTGCAGGATTGTCTATGCTATCAAAAGGGCAACATTTGCCCAAAAACAAAGATGAGAAGGCAGGAATGGGTAGAAAATCAGGACAAAAGGGTATGGGGAAACTAGGATGGAAATGGGGAGAGTGCTGACACATTGGGAGAATGAAACCAATGTTATGGACCACTATATGTACAAGCTATCAAACAGGAAAATAATTTGCTCTATAAACTTTTACCTAAGGCACAATAAAAAAATTTTTTTAAAAATTATGTTGCTTCTAAAAAACATTATGAGAATAATAATAAGGATAATTATAAGCACAACTTGGATTCAGAGTAAACTTGCTTCTGAATCATCAAAAAGCATAAGAGAGGAAAAATACATGGAGGGGACTCTAATGTGCCTCTCTCCAGGTACAATTACAGATTTCAAATCTGTTGTTGCCTTATGCGCTGTATGTTTCTACAATGATCTCAAATCCCACATGGTATAAGTCACTATTATGCTTTCAAAATACATTTGTATAAGCACTCATAATATGAACTTAGAAATATATCTACCTTTGTGAGGCTCTCTAACGCTACCTATAAGTCATTAGAAACCTGTAAGTCGTAAGAAAGTTATTTAGAAAATTTCTGAACTTATACAGAAGTATGTAAAGACTGTAAACAACCACAATGACAAAAAAAAAAAAAAAAAGAGTACCTACAGAGGCTGCTTAAGTACAACCAAACACCTCATGGGATCTGGTTCCTTGGTTTCGAGGTTTAGGGTCATGATTTCATGGGACACTCCGTTAATTGGCCTAATAATGTGTTTAGTGCTTCTGTTCTACCTCCTAGTTCATTGTGTAGTGCCTGGGGTCTTAAAAGCTTGCAAGTGGCCATCCAAGGCACAATGGTCACTATTTACCCGGAGCAACAGAGAAAGAAGGAATAGGAGGAAGATAAGGAGTGGGTAGTTAATTGCCTCCATGAACAACTGCCTCCTTTGCCATGAGATGAGAACTAGATGGTGCCTGGCTACCATACTGAACATTTTGATCAAAGATTCCATAGAAGAATCCTAGTCAAAAGGGGGTAAATATAGAAAATAATTTCAAATTCTCATGGAATCCAGACTTTCTGGAGTCATGGAGGTTGGTGAACCCCTGAAAATATTGCTCTGAAATAATCTTTAAACCTTAAACCAAACATATCCCCAGAAGCCTTCTTAAAACCAAATAACAATTTAGCTTAACTAGTAAAAAACATCTGCCTTGAGCATTATACTCTTTTAAGAACTATATATGGGATCAAATTGACAACAGCAACTCAAGAGATTAGGAGGGAGCTATTTTATGTTAAGGAGAAAGAAACAGTTCAGAAAAGGAGGGTGAGAATGGTTATACAACTCAAAGAATGTAATGTGTCACTAAATTGTACATGTAGAAACTATTGATTTGGTGTATGTTTTGCTGTGTATTTCTCAACAATAATGACAAAATAAATAAAATTTAGGAAAAAAAAATCAAACAGTAGTTTAGTTTAACTAGTTGAGAATATCTGCCTTGACATTCAATAAAGTCCAACACCCATTCCTTATAAAAACTCTTAATAAAATAGTTATTGAAGGGAAATTCCTCAACATATTAAAGGGCATCTATAAAAAACCAACAGCCAACATCATTCTTAATAGAGAGAAGCTGAAAACATTCCCCCTGAGAACAGGAACAAGACAAGGTTGCCCTGTATCACCACTCCTCTTTAACATTGTGCTGGAAGTCCTAACTAGAGCAATAGGCAAGAAAAAGAAATAAAGGGCATCCAAACTGATAAGAAAGAAGTAAAACTACCCTCACTTGCAGATGATACGATACTATACATAAAGAACCCAAAGGACTCCACAAGAAAACTACTGGAACTAATAGAAAGATTCAGGAGAGTAGCAGGATACAAGACAAGCATACAAAAATCAGTTGGATTCCTATACACCAACAAAGAGAACTATGAAAAAGAAGAGCAATACCATTTATAACAGCTCCTAAAAAAACAAAATACTCAGGAATAAATCTGAGCAGGGACATAAAAGACCTATACAAAGAAAACTACAAAACACTACTGCAAGAAACCAAACAAGACCTACATAAATGGTGTCACGGATTGAATTGTGTCCCCCAAAAAATGTGTGTAGCAACTTGGCTAGGTCATGATTCCCAGTGTTGTATGATTGTGTTATCTGATGTAATTTCCTTATGTGTTGTAAACACTATCACTATGATGAGATTATATGTGATCTCCTTATGTGTTGTAAATTCTATCACTGTGATGAAGTTATACTGACGAGGTTGACAAGATTAGACAGTGCCTTAATGCAATCTCTTTTGAGATATAAAAGAGAGAAGCAAGCAGAGACACATGGGAACCTCATTTCACCAAGAAAGCAGTGCTGGATGCACAGGGCTTCCTTTGGACCTGAGGTTCTTGTGCAGAGATGCTCCCAGACCAAGGAAAGACTGATGCATCACAAGGACCTTCCTCCAGAGCCAACAGAGAGAGAGGCTTCTCCTGGAGCTGATGCCCTGAATTTGGACTTGTAGCCTACTAGACTGTGAGAGAATAAACTTGTCTTTGTAAAGCCATCCACTTGTGATATTTCCATTAGAGCAGCACTAGATGACTAAGACAAATGGAAAAACACCATGCTCATGAATAGGTAGACTCAACATTGTGAAAATGTCAGTTCCACCCAAAGCAATCTACAAATACAATTCAATCTCGATCCAAATACCAACAGCATTCTTTAACAAGATAGAAAAACTAATCATTAATGTTATATGGAAAGGGAAGAGGCCCCAGATAAGTAAAGCACTACTGAAGAGAATAAAGTAGAAAGACTCTCACTATCTGACCTCAGAACCTACTATACAGCTACAGTAGTCAAAACAGCCTGGTACGGGTACAATGACAGACATGTTGACCAATGAAACAGAATTGACAATCCAGATGTAAACCCATCCACTTACAGGCACTTGACCTTTGACAAAGGCCCAAAGTCCATTAAATGGGAAAAAGTCTTTTTAACAAAGGGTGCTGGCGAAACTGGATGTCCATCTGCAAAAAAATGAAACAGGACCTATACCTCACACCATACACAAAAACTAAATCAAAATGGATCAAAGACTTGAATATAAAACCAAAAGCTATAAAGATCATAGAAGAAAAAATGGGGTCAATGCTAGAGGCCCTAATACACGGCATAAATAACATACAAACCGTAACTAACAATATACAAACATCAAAAGATAAGCTAGATAACTGAGATCTTCTAAAAATTAAACACTAATGCTCATCAAAAGACTTCCCCAGAAGAGTAAAACGAGAACCTACAGACTGGGGAAAACATTTTGGCTATGACAAAGGTCCAATCTCTAAAATCTATGGGAAAATCCAACACTTCTGCAACAAAAAGACAAATAATCCAATTAAAAAATTGGCAAAGGATATGAACAGTCACTTTATCAAAGACATTTAGGCAGCTAACAGACACATGAGGAAATGCTCAAGATCACTAGCTATTAGACAAATGCAAATCAAAACTACAGTGAGATACCATCTCACCCTGACATTACTGGCACGAATTAAAAAAAAAAACAGAAAACGTTGGAGAGGCTATGGGGAGCTTGGAACTCTTATGCACTGCTGGTGGGAATGCAAAATGGTACAACCATTCTGGAAAACGATATGGCACTTCCTTAAAAATCTAGAAATAGAAATACCATATGATCCAGCAATCCCACTCCTAGGAATATATCCTAGAGAAATAAGAGCTGTCACATGAATAGATAAATGCACACCCATGTTCACTGCAGCATTGTTCACAATAGCAAAAAGATGGAATAACCTAAGTGCCCATCAATAGATGAATGAATAAACAAACTATGGTACATACACACAATGGAATACTATGCAACAATAAAGAACAATGATGAATCTGTGAAACATCTCACAAAATGGATGAATCTGGAAGGCATTATGCTGAGTAAAATAAGTCAATCACAAAAGGACAAATACTGTATAAGACCACTATTATAAAAACTCATGAAAAGGTTTACACACAGAAAGAAACAATCTTTGATAATTACTAGGGAGGGGAGCGGTGGGGAGGGAAAAACACCAACTAGACAATAGATAAACGGTAACTTTGGTAAAGGGTAAGACAGTACACAATACTGGGGAAGTCAGCACAGCTTGAACAAGGCAAGGTCATGAAAGCTTCAAAGACACATACAAACTCCCTGGAGGGACCGAATTACTGGGCTGAGGGCTGGGGACCATGGTCTCGGGAGACATCTAGCTTACTTGGCATAATAGTTGTTAAAGAAAATGTTCTACATCCTACTTCGGTGAGTAGTGTCTGGGGTCTTAAAAGCTTGTGAGCGGCCATCTAAGATACTCCACTGGTCCCACCCTGTCTGGAGCAAGGGAGAATGAAGAAAACCAAAGACACAAGGGAAAGATTAGTCCCAAGGACTAATGGACCACAACTACCACAGCCTCCATCAGACTGAGTCCAGCACAACTAGACGGTGCCCGGCTACCACCATCGACTGCTCTGACAGGAATCACAATAGAGGGTCGAGGACAGAGCTGGAGAAAAATGTAGAACAAAATTCTAACTCACAAAAAAAGACCAGACTTACTGGCCTGACAGAGACTGGAGAAATCCCAAGAGTATGACCCCCGGACACCCTTTTAACTCAGTACTGAAATCACTCCTGAGATTCACCCTTCAGGCAAAGATTAGACAGGCTCATAATAAAACAAGACTAAACGGGCACACTAGCTCAGGGGCAAGGACAAGAAGACAGGAGAGGACAGGAAAGCTGGTAATAGGACCCAAGGTGGAGAAGGGGAGAGTATTGACATGTCATGGGGTTGGCAACCAATGTCACAAAACAATATGTATATTAATTGCGTAATGAGAAACTAATTTGCCCATAAACCTTCATCTAAAATACAATAAAAGAAAAACAAAAACTACAATGAGATCTCACCGCTCTGCTAAGGATCACAATAGAGGGTCCTGGACAGAGGGGGAGAAAAATGTAGAACACAATTCAAGTTCACACACAAAAAAACAGACTTACTGGTCTGATGGGGACTGGAGGAAATTCGAAGACCATGGCCCCCATATACCCTGCTAACACAGAACTGTAGCCACTCCCGAAGTCCACCTTTCAGCCAAAGATTAGACAGACCTATAAAACAAACAATAACACACGTGAGGAACGTGCTTCTTAGATCAACCACGTATATGAGACTAAAAGGGCAACACCTTCCCAAAAGCGAAGACAAGTCAGGAAGGGACTGGAAAACTGGATGAATGGACATGAGGAACCCGGGGTGTAAAGGGAAAGGGGGAGAGTGCTAACACTTTGGAGGGATTGCAACCAGTGTCATGAAACAATTTGTGTATAAATTTTTGAATAAAAAATTAATTTGTGCTGTAAACTTTCACCTAAAAAAAAAGAAAAGAATATCTGCCTTGAGCATTATGCTCTTTTAAGATCTATCTATATGGGATCAAATTGACAACAGCAATTTAAAAGATTAGATAGGAACCTTAGCGGACAGTGGGTTTATGTCAACGGGGGAGGAACAACTCAGAAAAGGAGGGTGAGAATGGTTGTGTAACTCAAAGAATGTAGTCAATGTCACTGAATTGCACATGTAGAAACTGTTGATTTGGTGTATGTATTTGCTGTGTAAATTCTCAATGACAACAACAAAAATAAAATAGATTATAAAAAAAGAAGAACTGTAAACAACCTTTAAGTTAATTTGACTTTGACCCAGCATGCTGTGACACAAGAAAACATAACGTAATTACTCTCTAAACAAACTCTCTAATTTCTAACCTTGAAGAAAAGCTGCATATCTCCACTCCTCTCTAACCCTGGAGAAAAGACATAACATACTAGTCTTTGATGTCACACTTGTCCTTGTCCTTGTCGTGTGGAGCCAGGGTGACAAATTCACACATAAACCCTAAACTTTTGCTCACCTGCTGAGAAAAGGCAGAGATGGAACTGAGATTCTGTTTGTTGCCGATCTTGGACCCTATCTATGAGGGACCTCCACTGAGTTCACACCATGAATAAGCCTTCCTCCTGAGACCTCTAACAAAAGGTAAAATCCTGAAGTCTAAATAGTTGAACTCTAACCATTGAACCAATGTTGTAATTGTAATTGCTAACTCTGATTCTCCGGTTCTAAATGATGTGAGGTCTTACTTGAGTGCCTTACCTTGACTACCTTGCAATAAACTAGAAGAGTTTATACGTGACAAACTTGAGTATCTCTCTATTAATTTTCTAAGATAAAATCCTACACAGCACCTTACTAGGCAGCCTTCATACTTAATTTCCCAAACGTCGAACTTTTGTCACCCTACTCATTTGGGGAGTTCTTCAACAATCGTTTTCCCTGATTTCACACCATTGCCTTTAATACCTTAACATTTCTCTGTAAATTCTCTGAGTTCGCTTCCCCAGACCAAGAGCATCAGCAAAGACCAGGAATAATTTGGCTATGCCTTTAGCAAGAACTCTTAGATATGTTCTTCTTGGTTTATGGAAACTAATATTGGAAAATAACTCCAAAGGGTCAGTGCCAAGTTCAAATGCAGAAATTTGGCTTCCTGTCTGTCTTAGTTATCTAGTGTGGCTATAATAGAAATACCACACGTGGATGTCTTTAACAAACAGAAATTTATTTTCTCATGGTTTAGGAGGCTTGAAGTCTGAATTCAGGGTGCCAGCTCTAGCAGAAGGCTTTCTCTCTCTGTTGACTCTGGAGGAATGTCCTTGTCTCTTCAGCTTCTGCTTCCTGATTCCTTGGAGAGCTCCATGTGTCTTGCTATCTATTTTACCCCTTCTCGCCTCTGCTGGATTGGCACAGTGGCTGCAACAATGGGCTCAAACATAATGATTGTGAGGATGGCACAGGATTGGGCAGTGTTTCATTTCATTGTACATAGGGTGGCTATGAGTCAGAACTGACTCGATGGCACCTAACAACAACTCCTCTGCTCGCTTGCTTAATCTCTTTTCTATCTCAAAAGAGATTAACTCAAGACACACCCTACACTAATCCTGTTTTGTTAACATAACAAAGACAACCCATTCCCAAATGGGATTTTAATCACAGGCATAGAGGTTAGGATTTACAACATATATTTTGGGGGGGAATAATTTAATCCGTAACACTGTCCTATTCAATTCAATTTTAACAAATACTTATTAAGTATCTACTATGTGCTGGAAACTACTATGGGGAATATAAAGATAAAAAATAAACCACACTGTTTGATCTCAAGATATTTACAATGAAGAGAGACAATGAGATCTAAATAACTATAAAGTGGTTCTCAGGATGTGACCCTTAGACTAGCACCACCTGAGGGGACTGTGTTGGAAATGCAGATTCTTGAACCCCACAGACCTTCTGAATCAGAATCTCTGGGAATGGGGCCCAGCAATCTGTATTTCAGCAGTCCTTCCAGGTGATTCTGATGCTCACTGATGTTTGAGAACCACTGCTATAAAGCAATAGAGCACAAGTGCCAGAAAGAGAGTTGCAACGTGCTTAGAGTAAAGGGAAAGTAACATCCATTTTGGAAGGGCTTCCTGGACTGATAATATTTCTACGAAGTTTTGAAAGTGAGATAAGATGTTGTTATGGATAAATTTTCTCCCACTAAAATTCATGTTGAAATTCTAATGCCTGTGCCTGTGAATTTGACCCTGTTTGGAAATAGGACTTTTCTTTTGTTATGTTATATTAACAAGACCATAGCATAATAGGGTGGATTCTAAACCTACTTAAAAGTGTGTCCTTTAAAAAGAGCAGAATAGACCCAGAGACACTCACAGAGGGAAGATGCCATGTGAAGACAGAAAATTCAAAATAGCACTGGCTGAACACATAGGGTTTATTCCAGCACACAGAAGAAATCAGGAGGTAGGCAGGGCAGAATAGATATGATGGCTTCATCAAGTTGTCAGGCACCAAGTCTCCTTGCATTTTCTGCGTTGGCATCCTCTGCTGGTGGATTCCATCCTCATGGTCACTTCATCATTCAAGATTGCTGCTGAAACTCCAGCCATCAGAGAAGTGATGGCTGAAAGCATGGGCATGGATGCTTGTCAAATGAAAGAATATAAAGAGTGGAAGGTTGAAGAAAGAACCTTGGAGAATGACCACAAAGAAGGGCCTAAAGGATGCACAGGAATGAGACAGAGAGGAAACCTCCAGCATCATGTCAACAAAAGGCAAGGAAATAGAAAGTTTCAAATGGAAGGAGAGATCGGTAGATAGTATTCAATGGTGTAAACCATCAGGCTTGAGAAAAAACTTATTGGATTGGAGAATTTTTGGAGTCCCTGAGTGGCACAATTAAGCGAATCCACCCAGAGATGCTTCATAAAAAAGGGCTGGCAATCTACTTCCAAAAAATTAGCCACTATAAACATTATGGAGTGCCGTTCTACTATTCTGACACACATGGGGTTGCCATGAGTCCGAATTGGTTCAATGGTAACTAGTTTGTGTTTTTTTATTGACCTTCAAAAGAGCAGCATCATTCAAGTGTTCTATGAGAGCAGATTACAGAAGTAAGGAAATATAAGGTGGTGAAGTAGTAGATTAATAACTTATCTTCCGTGGAGTTTGGTGATACAGGGAAAAGGAGAAATGGAGGTAATGGACTGAGTTTAGCAGGATTGAAGTAATGTGTTCATAGATTAGAAGCCCTGAACATAATTTCCCTTTATGAGTATCAAGTCTCTCTGGAGTCTAGATTCAAATCGTTTGAGTGTGTGGGCTGGAACAGTGAAGCACCTCTTCCAGGATCTGCTGCTCCAATCCAATTTCTCCCAGAGAAAGCGAGGCAAGTATTTAAAAGGCTGATATGACACTCTTTAAAGGCTGTCTGATAAGCTTGATTAATTTTTGTTTTTCCCTCCAAAAGCTGGCTGAAAACTCCTCCAGCTCTGTCTTGGTTCCATGAAGAAAAATTAGATTGCTAAAGGGCGGGATGTTTGCTTAGCCTCTTGCACTCTCCCAAAGTCATTGAAGACCCTCTATTCACTCTACAAGTCTGCAGAATTTGCAATGGCAGGGCCACTCCTCCATTTCAGCAAAAATAAATATCAGATTACAAGACATTGTTTTTGCAGCTGAGGGAAGCGTTGGTGTAGGGACTATTTTATTCTGCAGTTGTGAATAGAGAATGCTGGCAGGGCCAAGTACAGTGTTTGTATCATTTCTTTATGAAGCCATTTTCTCCCCTCGAGGGTGTATTCCCAGTGGAATATTTTTTCCAGCAAATGCCTGGTGTTTCTGCTGTGCTTAGCATGCATGACTTGCTTTGAAGGCTGTTAAAAATAGAGTTAGATAGTTAGGCCATTCCTCTTGCCACCTTTCATGTCCGCCTCCCCAACTTTCTGCCTCCACCCTCAACTCCTGTACTACAAAATTACGAAAGAATGGCAGAAACTGAAACCTCAGCGTGCCTTTGCATTTCTAATTTCTAATCTGGAGCTACTAAACGATAATACTCTAAATGCTTAAAGCTGCCTAAGGCAAATCCAAATCTTCTGACTTTAAAATAGCAACTCTTTCACAGTCTTGGTTACTTTGAGGTAGATTGTCATGCATATGCATGCTTTTTGAAATTAAATGTGTGTTTCACTTTTATCCTTTTCTCTCCCTTTCCCTCACTTCCCCCCACTTCTGGAGAGGTAGCAAGCCTGAGGGGCATTTGCTTTCTACCTCTAAAATTAAGGAATAAATTTGAATGCTCAAAGTAGGTGCTAAATTAATAGATTGTGGGTTTTCTATCTAGATTGATTAGGCCTGTTCCTACTTTGGAAAACTGGGTACACTTAGAAAATGGTATTGTCCTACTCAAGTCTGCCTTTTAAGGTCATCACAGGTCTGCCATAGTTTGCGTCCACCAAGAAGCAGACCTTGAGATGAGGATTTGAGTGCAAATGGTTTTTTTGAGAAGTGAATCCAGGAAACAGTGGTAGAGGAGAAAGGACGTGAGCAGGGAATGGAAGGCAGTCAATATAGGATGTCTTAATGAGATGCTGCCACTGTGGGAACAGAAGGTTGATTCGCTGGGGACCTCTGGGAGTCAATGTAGAACATGCACAGAGTTGTCCCATCTGAGGAGTGGGAGAGCTTGAGTATTTATCAACTAACTCCCATAAGTCACTGGTTAAGGGCTGCTCCCAGGGTCATCAATACCAATGCACTGGCCTGCTCTGAACCCAGCTGTGCCTGCTCCTATAGCCAGAGAAAGCCCTCCAAGATAGCATGATATATGCTTGCAGTAAGAAGCAATTGGCGAATATGGGAAAGGTGAGTGTAATGTGGGATATTAGTGGGGCATCATCATCCTCTTCTACAAGGTCCTAGACAGGAGGCCATGTTGCAGCCCTTCCTGACGGATACCAGCCACGAGACAGACTATAACTGGACACCAGCCTCTGCAGTTACCTAATAATGTTTGGGTTCACCCAAATCTGAATGTTTCCAATGCAACAAAACTTGAGTTTTGACTCTGGATAAAATAGAATTATTTAGAAAACAAATAGGTATATTATTTGACTCCTAAATCCTTTGAAATAGGGATTGGCCATCCCTAATCTGGCTTTAAGTCAATGGTTCAGTCCCTTCAGGAGTCATCTGCCACTTCCTAACCCAGAACACCTTCTTAAGAAGCAACTAACTTCTTTATACTTGTTGCCTTAACAATCACTGCTTGCAGCAGCCACCACATCCCTCTTCACTCACCAGTATTTAAGGCCCATGTTGCTCTTATTTATTCCTCCTCAACATTCTGGTATCATCCTCAACTTCCTTGCTTCTTTGTCCTTTTGCTTCATCCACTCTAATCTATCCATTTTTCCATTATCTCAACTCTTAGCTGTACTCTCAGTGACAAATTCAGTCTGTGATTCACTCATTTATTCAATTCATGTTTATCAAGTGCTTACAATGTGCCAGGCACTCTGCTATCTCAACTTGGACCTTTCCTTGAGCATTTTGCCCACTTTTCTTATGGACCTCGCAGTGACTTCCAAATTACACTAAGTTCCACAAGGATTCTACCTCACTGTTACTTTCCCCACTCTCAGGAGAAGGCCTTGCATTCACTTTCCTAGGAAAACAGAGACCCCCAAGAATGAGCTGCTTCAGCTTCACTCCCAATATCCCCTCATAAATGTTTACGCATTCAAAGCCCTTCCTCCTTCCCTCCAATTTCAGAAGAAGAGAATCTTTCTTTTGGTCCAAGTAGGGTATCATCAATATCTTCTAAACCTCTTCACCTTCATCCTCCTGAGGGAATTTGCTTCTACAATGATGTCCTCTTGATCCCATACCTTCTACCTTTTCTTCTCTCCTGACTTTTTCTTTTCATTATGTAGACATTCTCAAGCACCTCCCATCTCTTTTAAATCGTATTAGCCCTCAAGCTTTCACATTTCAACCCTCTCTGTGAAGTTGTAGTCAAACTCACTGCTACTACTTCTTCACCTCAACACATTGGAGTCTGGTTTCATCTGCACCACTCTACTCCTAATTACAAAGTCAATCAACACTTTTGAGTCCTTGACCTCTCTGCCCTATTAGACTTCGCTGAATATTCCTCCTTTGTGAAATCTTCTGCTTTCATGGTACCCACTCCTGTTCTGAAACAGCACCAGTCCCTTAGCAGAGAGAAAAGATTTCTCTAGAGGCTCTCACATGATAATTATATACTCAATCCAGAAGTGACACGCATCATTTCCATTCACTATTTATTGATCAGAGCTGACCACAGGGCTACACCTGGGTCTATGCCTGAGTTCTTCACCTGAGGGACTGCAATTCTACTATGTGCTTGAAAGGAGGGAGAGAACAAAATGTTTGAGAACAGCCCTAATGACCACCATAAATGTCAAGTTTCATGATATTTATCTTTGGGCCAGCTTGATATATAAAATTTATTCAGTAAATAACTAGTTTACTAAATTACAGAATATCCGTATGCCAGAATACTATACAAGCATTAAGATATGATGTTTTAATTATATATTTTAAAAGATGAAAATGATTAACTTAAAAATTCAGGCCATAAAACAGTGTTCAGACTTCCATTTCCAGCAGTTTAAGGAACTAGATACCTTGAACACTCAAGATAAAACCACACCCACACAGAAAAAATATATATATGAAAATCATTTTTTAACGTGTCACTGAACTGGCAAGAATAAAAGAATTCTCAAAGGTCATAGACAAAGTGAGAAGAAATCCAGAGAAGTAAACAAGAATTGAATCCAGCTTTCTTTCTTTTTTTTGAACTTTTATTGTTGTTTAGGTGAAAGTTTACAAAGCAAATTAGTTTCCCATTCAACGATTTATACACAGCTTGTTTCATGACACTGGTTGCAAACCCCTGAATGTGTCAGCACTCTCTCCCCTAAAGCCAGCTTCCTTTACAAGGGTATCAGCCTAATCCAGGTGAGTGTGATGGTTTTGTGAGGCACAGGGAACAGAAGACAAAGCTAAAGCCCGACCAAGTTAGGGAGTCTATGAGACATTTCCCACTTAACGCTGGGTCCTTATATTGACTACACCATCGGTGTAAGGGTGAACTACAATACATTCAATCATAGAAAAGATCAGCAAGGAAATTTACCTGAGCGTTGATGCTTGGTCAAGGGAAAAATAAATATCCCCTAAGAATTTATAGCCAAATGCTAACTTTCATATTATTTATGACCGAAATTCACATTACCTGTATTATCTGAAAAATCTCAAGCCAAGAATTATTTTAATATTATCTAAATAAACCCATGTTCACTAATTGAAAGACTCAATATTGTTAAAATGTCAGTTTTTCCCAACTTTGTCTATAGATTCAATGCAATGCCATTCAAAATCCCAGCAACTATTTTGCTGATATCAACATACTGATTCTAAAGTTTATATGGAGACGCAAAAGACCTAGAATAACCAACACAATACTGAAAAAGAAGAACAGAGTTGGAGGATTTAAACCACCCAATTTCAAGACTTACTATAAAATTGCAATAATCAAGACAGTGTGGTATCGATAAAAGTAGAGACATACAGATCAATGGAACACAATAGAAAGCCCAGAAATAGACCCACACAAGTATAGCCAAATGATCTCTGACAAAGCCTCAAAGACAAGTCATTGGAGAAAGATAGTTTTTTCAGTAAATGGTGCTGGAACCTTGATACAGACCTTACACTGTGCATCAAAATTAACTCAAAATGGATCACAGACCTAAATATAAAATACAAGCCTATAAATTTTCTAGGAGAAAATGTACATGAACTTGGGTTTGGTGATGAGCTTTTAGATACAACACCAAAATACAATCCATTACAGAAAAAATTGCAAGTTGAACTTTATTAAAATTGAAAACTTCTGCTCTGTAAAAGACACTGTTAAGGGAATGAAAAGACAGACTAGGAGAAAATAACTGCAAAACACGTGTCTGAGAAAGGACCTGTCTCCATGATATACAGAGAATTCTTAGAACACAACAATAAGAAAAAATCCAATTAAAAAATATAAAGATTATCAGATTGGATAAAAATCGCATGTGGGTCTGATCCTGATTTTGTAAATATTAATCGTAGTAAGTTAATAGAAAACAATTTTTAAATAGTCAAGTCAGTTTTTCAAAAGGAAGTTGGCTAGAAACGTTTCCCTTGTTAGCCCTTATTTTTCTAAAATTTGAGCGAGAGAGATTGTACTATGAGAGATGGAATTGCAGGAGAGAAAGAGTGATGGACAGGTAAAGGAGACAGTCCCCAAGACTGGTAGGACATGCACAGTGAGTTGGAGAACCCATGCCCCATGACTTGCTCTGTAGGAGGTGGCAAGACCTCAGAGTTAAACTCAACCTAGCACTGAGGCTCCTATGGTGGGCAAAACTCTGCGAAGTTCTGAAGCAGTAGAGTCCCTGCCCTTACAAACTGCTGGAGATTTAGTCGTGATGAAGGCTGCTATGCTGGTATGAAATGGACAAAAAAACCCAAAACCAAACCCATTGCTGTTGGGTCGATTCCAACTCATAGTGACCCTATAGGACAGAGTAGAACTGCCCAATAGTGTTTCCAAGGATCAGCTGGTGGACTGAACTGTCAACGTTTTGTTAGCAGCCAAACACTTAACCACTGTGCCACCAGGGCTCCAGATAACAAACAAAGGCTATTTATTCAGAGCTTGCTATAGTGAGTGTCATGGTTTTAACTGTGTCACCAAAAATATGTGTTGTAAATCCTGACCCCTGTACCTGTGATTATAATCCCATTTGGGAATGATTTTTCTTTGTTATGTTAATGAGACAGTGTTAGTGCAGGGTGTGTCTTAAGTCAATCTCTTTTGAGATATAAAAAGAGATTAAACAAGCAAACCAACAAGCAGAGATGGGGGAAGAGAGATGCCAAGCCACAGGAAGGCTGCTCAGGAGCAGAAGCTCAGAAGAAACAAAGACCTTCCTCCAGAGCCTACAGAGAGAGAAAGCCATCCCCTAGAACTGGCACCCTGAATTAGGATTTCTAGCCTCCTAAACTGGGAGAAAATGAATTTTTGTTTGTTAAAGCTACCCATTTGTGGTATTTCTGTTATAGCAGCACTAAGACAGCAAGGAAGTCAGCCACCCGCACTTGGCATTTGGCAGAGAGAGACTTTAAGGCTGGCAGGAGAGTGAGAAAGATTTATAAAAAAAGGAAAGGCTTCACGTATGCCCTGATTGGAGGCTTCTTTGCATGAGGAAGCTGGAGGTGGGTTAACTAGAAATGGGGTGTCCTATGTGATTGGTTACGGGAGCATACTGGGCTTTCTCCAGTTGGTCTTAAGTTGGAAGTGGAAACAAAAATTCAGGAAGCTGACAGTTATTAATCAAATTCTGGCCGTTTGGGGTCCACTGTTACAGGGATTGTTCTTTGGCTTCCGGGACTGGTAGCTGCAGATAATGGTTTGTCTTCCTGGGCTGGATGCTGCAGGCTGTGGGTCAGAGTTCTATTTTTATATATGGTCTGGCTATTATTTGTTTGTTCTTTCAGCCTCCCAGTTCTTTGTTTCTAGATTGAAAATCATAGGAGTCCCCCTACCTTCCTAGCAGCTCATGAGTTTTCCATTTTTCTCTTTGACCCTAATCAGAACCAAGAACCCTAATATTTACAGAGATTCACTCTCCTGATGAACTACAGACAGATTTAACTTTATTTGAAGACAGTAAAGAAGTATGACATTTCTTGCACAACTGAGTTTATGTTTACAAAGTCATAGCCACATGATGCATATGAATAGGAAAACAACTGTGAGGGTATATGTCAAAACAATTATAGGTGATTAACTCTGAGGACTGGGAATATAGGTGATTTTTGTTTCCTTTTAGTTTATCAGTGCTCTTTGATTTCTATACAATGAGTAGATATCACAAATGTAAAAATGAGGACAGGGAGGCTGGTAGTACTGTGCATAGGACCTGGGATTTAGAGCCCCACAGACCTGGGCTTGAATGATTAGCTCCTCTACTTCCCAGCTTTGTGACCTTGAGAATTATTTAACATTTCTGAGCCTCAGTATCTTTATCTATAAATGCCAATTATGCTGACTTCGTAGAGTTATCATCCAAATCAAACCAAACTCATTGCTAATGAGTTGATTCCGACTCACAGCCACCCTATAGAGCAGAGTAAAACTGCCCCACAGGGTTTCAAAGGCTGTAAATCTTTAACGAAGCAGCTGCCACATCATTCTCCTGCAGAACGGCTGGTGGGTTCGAACCACCAGCATTTTGGTTAGCAGCCGAGCACTTACCCACTGCGCCACCAGGGCTCCTTAGAGTTATCATAGAGATTATAATTAATACAGGACAATTCCCTACATATTTGCACACATAAATACTTAATGATGATTATATGCTTTAAATGGTTGTATCCAAATTACATCTCAAGAAAGCTGTTAAAAACCACACCAAAAATACTTACGATGCTTTTTTATGAATATTGGGATCAAAACTGGAAATAGTTAATCTGGATAGTTAATAGTTAATCAAATCTGGAAAAAGTTAATCTCAAAGAGTATATACCCATCATTTCTATCTTTAAATTAAAGAAAAAAAGGAAAGGCATTGCTTTCTTTAACCTTGTTTTATAAAGTCCTAAAATATCAACTCTGAAATACAAGAAGGCCTGCACTATAACAACCCCTTTTTCCATCCATGGCTTAAAGAGATCCATAGTACAGGTCATCAGCTAGAGGCTGTGTTCCTTGGCAGAATGTTTAGAAGGTCACTTAATCCCTGGAAACCAGACAGTCTTCCTCTGCTAAAATATATGAGGACAATCCTTTTGCCTGCCTGAATTTTGGGAGTGTTGGAAGGAATCTGGCTGACATTTAGAAAAAGCTTACGAAGTTTTTTTTACAAAGGTCTAATGAAATCATGATCACTTATGGTGTACGGACTTAAAATTATGGTGTGGCAGTTATCCATATTCCAAGGTATATAGCAAAGATATTTAACCTTTAGGTTCAAACTGAAAAGTGGCAGGGGGGAAAATATCAAATTACAAGTTTTTGTGACAGCCTCTCCACTCCCTTCTACGGACAAAAGAAGTATCTGCTTGGTTTGTTTACCAGAGCATTGTCGGGCTGAGTGAGGGGAGTAGCGGAAGGAGAGGAGCCTTGAAGAAGTTGAGAAGACTAAATTAACCTTCATGAAAGCAAAAAAAAAAAAAAAAATGGGAGGCGTACGGAGAAGAGCTAGCGCAACTGGAGACTTTGGACAGCCATTAGGCGGGAACTTTGGGTGTGGGGAGTGATGTATAAGAAGGATTATTAACCCTTTTAGGGATTTAAAAAAAAAATTTTTGGTGATGTCAAGTTTTTTCACTAATGGAACGGATGCTGAATCATTGTCGGTAGTTTTTTATTATTTGAAAAAATGTGGTGCTAATTGCAGGCAGGACATGTCAGTCCTATGTTCCATGAAGCACATCACACACGTGGGACGTATCGGTCCCGTGGCGCATCACACTTCCTGATTACACTTGAGCCATAAGACAGCTTACTCAATTTTACAAACACACACACAAAGTACTAAATAAACATTGCAGTTGCTGCACATAATTGTTACCAGTTTGATTTAGAGTGGGCCATATGAGTACCATGTTCCATGAAGCACACCACACACGCGTGATATACCAATCCAGGAAATGCATCACAGTTTTCACCCCAAAAATAACTCATTTACTTGAATATTTCCAAATGCTGGTACCCGTACCTTTCCAATAACACAAAGGAAATAGTGAACATACTTGCAAGCCGTAGCTCACTGTATAGAAGCCAAAAGACACGAAAGTTTCACACAATCACTCTTCCGGGAAGCATCCCCTCATACGAATGGCTCTCAACACTCAAATGTGGCACAGACCAACTTCCTCGTTTTTTAGGCAGTTGCACCAGTATCTACCACAACACCAGAACATATTAAAGTGGCTCAAATGTCTGCCAATAAACCTCCAGGGGTGGAAAAATGTAACACGGGCATATATGTCCCTTGGTCCGTGAGAGGGTTAAGATGTCATAGTCACCTAGTGCTGCCATAGCAATAAATACCACAAGTGGGTGGCTTTAAAGAACAGAAATTTGTTTTCTCACAGTTCAGGAAGCTAGAAGTCCAAATTCAGAGCGTGGCTCTAGGGGGGAGGTCCTTCTTTGTCTATTTCAGCTTCTAGTAGCCGGCAATCCTTGGCGTTCCTGGGCTTGTAGATGCATCTGCCGTGTGTGTCTGTCTTCATATGGCATCTTCCACCTGTGTATGTCTCTGTGTCTATTCTGCTCTTTTTATAACTCAGAAGTGAGTAGGTTTAGGATCCACCCTACGCTGGTATGACATAACAAAAGAAAACCTCTATTTCCAAACAAGGTCGTATTTACAGGTGCAGGAGTTAGGATTTCAACACATTTTGGGGGGACACAATTCAATTCATAACAGAAGGCATGCTGGGTAGAATGCAATGTAGGGTCTCTTCATCCATCTGTGAAAAATTGTCACTAGCTTTTCACATTATTTTCCAAAGCTTTTAATTCAAGCTTCTAAGATTCATGGTGTTTTCCCTGAAATTCCAAAATGTTGAAATGGCTGTAAAGTAAAAACAGGCTAACTTAAGACAGCTTAGTTCCTTCAGGTCACAAAAGCAGTCTTTTTCTCTTAAAATTTTCCACAATGTAGAGTACAAAGTACATGCAGTAAAGGCAATGATTAAGCAAAGAGTATTTTAAAGTTGACTATTCCTTCCATATGATTTCTCCAGCTTTCAAGTGTTTTGCTGCTCAGTCCATCTGTTATTCTATTTTAATTGTTTTTGGCAAACAGATGCAGAAGGAGAACATTATTGCCTTTTCTGTTTTATATAACCCTAGAAATACAAAGAGGAGCCCTGGTGGCAGGGTGGTTGAAGCACTCAGTTGCTAACCAAAAGGTCGGCACTTCGAAACCACCAGCTGCTTTGCGGGAGAAAAATGTGGCAGTCTGCTTTCGTAAAGATTACAGCCTTGGAAACCCTATGGGACAGTTCTACTCTGACCTATAGGGTCATCATGAGTCAGAATCAACTGGACATCAATGAGTTTGGCTTTTTTTTTAGAGATAGAAACATAATTTTGGTCAGGTTTTCTTTTGTCAGGAAAAATTGTGAAAGACTGAAATACGCCAAAGCATGGAAAACTAGGCATTGTCTAGCATACTGTTATAGATTGAATTGTGTCCCCTCAAAAAGATACGTGAAGTCTAATCCCTGGTATCTGTGAACATGACCCCATTTGGAAATAAAGTTTTTGAAGACATTATCAATTAAGTTAACATGAGGTCATAGTGGAGTAAGGTAGGTGCTATTCCGGTATGAGCGGTGTGCTTGTAAAAAGAGGACAAGAGGGACAGACACACAGGGAAAACAGCCATGTGAAGATGAGGCAGAGTTTGGAGTTAAGCTGCCACAAACCAAGGAATGCCTGGGGCTACCAGAATGCAGAAGAGGCAAGAGAGGATCTTCCCCTAGAGCCTTTCCTCCAAGAGAGCATGCCTTGTGGGCACAATGAATTGACTCTGCAGAGCTGTGAGAGAACAAATTCATCTTGTTTTAAACCACATGTTTGTGGTAATTTGTTGTGACAGCCCTAAGAAATGAATACACCACACATACCCTTCCAGATTATCCGGGTCTATGTGGTCTCTGAAACTTGCTCTTGAACATAGAACAGCTAAAGCAAATGGTACAAATGATGAAGTAAAAGAGCTAATCAGAAGATGTCACAGGGCTGCTCAAGAAGACAAGGTAAAGTATTACAATGAAATATGCAAATACCTGGAGTTAGAAAACCAAAAGAGAAGAACACGCTCAGCATTTCTCTAGCTGAAAGAAGTGAAGAAAACTATTCAAGCCTCTAGTTGCAATACTGAAGGATTCTATGGGCAAAATATTGAACTACGCAGGATGCATCAAAAGAAGATGGAAGGAATACACACAGTCACTGTACCAAAAAGAATTGGTTGACATTCAGTCATTTCAGGAGGCAGCATATGATCAAGAACTGATGATAATAAAGGAAGAAGTCCAAGTGGCACTGAAGGGAATGGTGAAAACAAGACTCCAGGAACTGACAGAACACCAACCGAGATGTTTGAACAGACAGACGCAGCACTGAAGGTGCTCACTCGCCTATGTCAAGAAATTTGGAAGACAGTTTCCTGGCCAGTCGACTGGAAGAGATCCATAGTTGTGGCAAAGAGGTGAAACAACAGAACGTGGAAATTAGTTAACAATATCATTAATATCACATAAGTAAAATTCTGCTGAAGATCATTAAAAAATGCTTGCAGCAGTACATAAACAGGGAACTGCCAGAAATTCAAGCCAGATTCAGAAGAGGATGTGGAATGAGGGATATCATTGGTGAGGTCAGATGGATCTTGGCTGAAAGCAGAGAATACCAGAAAAATGTTTGTTGTTGTTCTTAATTGCCGTCGAGTTGATTCTGACTCATAGTGACCCCACGTACAACGGAATGAAACACTGCCCAATCCTTCTCCATCCTCACAATCATTGTTATGCTCCAGCCCATTGTTGCAGCCACTGTGTCAATCCATCTCATTGAGTCTCTTCCTCTTTTTCGCTGACCGTCTACTTTACCAAGCATGATATCCTTCTCCAGGGATTGATCCCTCCTGACAACATGTCTAAAGTATGTGAGACATAGTCTCACCATCCTTGCTTCCAAGGAGGATTCTCGTCGAACTTCCTCCAAGACAGATTTGTTCATTCTTTTGGCCATCCATAGTATAATTCAATATTTTTCTCTGACTCCACAATTCAAAGGCATCAATTCTTCTTCAGTCTTCCATATTCATCGTACAGCTTTCACATGCATATGAGGTGACTGAAAACACCATGGCTTGTGTCAGGTGCACCTCAGTCTTCAAGGTGATATCTTTGCTTTTCAACACTTTAAAGAGATCTTTTGCAGCAGATTTGCTCAATGCAATGTGTCTTTTGATTTCCTGAGTGCTGCTTCCATGAGTGCTGATTGTGGATCCGAGTAAAATGAAATCCTTGACAACTTCAGTCTTTTCTCCATTTATCATGATGTTGCTTATTGGTCAAGTTGTGAGGATTTTTGTTTTCTTTATGTTGAGGTGTAATCCATACTGAAGGCTGTGGTCTTTGATCTTCATCAGTGCTTCAAGTCCTCTTCACTTTCAGCAAGCAAGGTTGTGTCATCTGCATATCGAAGGTTGTTAATGAGTCTTCCTCCAATTCTGATGCCACATTCTTCATATAGTCCAGCTTCTCTGTTTACCTGTGTTTTACTGACTATGCTTTTTATTGTATTTGGGCTATTTATAGCTCTGTAAACAGTAGATAACTAATAGCAATGCAAATTAGTCTTGCAAACATGCAAATAATTTTGATAGAGGTTTGACTGATATCCCACCCCCTCTGTTGAACAAGACATTTTTGCACCAATTAAACAATTTTCAATTCATTTTAGCATTTCTGATTAGTCTTGTCTGAGTTTTGCCTGGGCACAATAAAGTGAATTACTGTTTGGAAGTGAAGGATAGCAGTGGGGGGCTGGAGAGCAGCATAGCTGCACGGACCTCTTCACACCTTGGGCAAGAGTCACAACTGTGCCCATCTCTAATGAACCCAGGGGAACCTAGTTATGATCTGCGTGACATTTTTATTTCTGTCATTCAATTTGACTTTCAAGTATCACACAGTAGAAACAAACGAACAAAAGAATCATGAATCCACAGTGAAACTGAATACAATTCTTTAGCTCAGCACTACATCATCTTGTCTAATGTGAAGGAAAATCTGTTTCCATTTGCCACTGCCTGCTGATGAGCATAAACTCAGCTGTCATTCAAAGGTGCAATCTCTCCTAAAAGCAGGTAGAGTCATTGCTGTGAAACCAAGAGAGACAGAAGAGTTGGAATCCTCAAATTCCCCTGAGGGATGTTTTGGGGGAAAATATATTTAATCAACAGGTTTAGCTTACAGTGAAAAGTTACTTTCATTCTGCTTCATTTTCATGTATGAAAGTAAAAGTATCATCAGAGAAGTATGCTGACAACTTCCAGTGGTTTGAATGCCTGCTACCTGGAGATTAAAAACAACCAAACCAATTGCTATAGAAGGCACCATGTTCTATGTTTTGTAAAGTAACTATCTCTTTGCAGACCATGTGATCCAAGGAAGCACAGCAAATAAAACCAAAAACCAAACTCTCATTAATTAATGAGGGAATCTGTCTAGTCAGTTCCAACTCATGGCGACTCCATGTGTTAGAGTAGAACTCTGCTCCACAGGGTTTTCGTGGCTGTGACCTTTCAGAAGCAGATCACCAGGGCTTTCTTACAAGGCACCTCTGGGTGGGTGGGTTCTAACCACCAACCTTTCAGTTAGCAGTCCAGCACTTCATCATTTGCCCCACCCAGGGACTCCTATCTTGAGATAGGATGTTACCAAAAAACACAAAATGATACAAGAGCTTTACTCTGCAAGTGTTATCAGAATTAGAAACACAGGCTGTATGTGTTCTACTATTGCCAGACTTGAAGCCACATGTTGGTATGTAGGTTCAACATTTACCCTGTTCACAGCACCTATGGCTTCTTTATTCCATTCAGATTGTTTTTACTTGTCTTCAGTTCCTGGTTAGATTATTTTAGAGTCTTGAGTTTTTTGTTTTGTTTTGTTTTAATTAAAAAGCAACACTTTTTTCCTTTCCCTCCCTGTTCATAAAAGTGAAGGACAAGAATATGGGGATCAAGTCTAGATAAGTATCTTAACAGTATCCAAACTGTAATTTTCAAAATGTTTAATGTAATTCTATATAAATTCATAATAAGTAGTGACCAAATGTTCAAAATTGCCCATTTTTTACCCTCTGCTTTGTCTTGACCAAACTTTAGCCCGGCTTCTCTTCTTTCTGGAGGGCCTGGAACACTGCTTGTTCCCAAGCCTGAACAAGTACTAGAAAAGATGGCATGTGCTCCCCTTATCAGCTCATTTCTGGGACCCAGCTGACCACAATGCCTGGACAACTGACTTTTGCCACCACCCTTTCCCATATGAGTTAGATAAAGCTCACAGGTAGACGTTTGTTTACCTGTAACAGGGCCAGACACCAAAAAAAAAAAAAAAAAAAAAACCCCAAACCCATTGCTGTTGAGTTGATTCTGACTCATAGCAACTCTATAGGACAGAGTAGAACTACCCCATAGGATTTCTCAGGCTGTAAATCTTTACAAAAGCAGATTGCCATATCTTTCTCCCACAGAGCAGCTGGTGGGTTTGAATCACTGACCTTTCAGTTAGCAGCCAAGTGCTTAACCACCGTATCACCAGGGCTCCTTAAAGGCCAAACATGGATCCCCCAAGTTTACATTCCTTGCCTCATAAATGAGTAACTGAATTGCTTGTCCCCACTGATCAATCAGAAATAAAATGCTTGTTAACCAAACTTTGGTTAAGTTTCTCCCTTTCTCCCAAGTCCCTGAGCTTTGTCCCACTTTCAGCCTGAGTCAACATCCTACTTCTCTTTAAGGGCCCCTCCACGAGACTAGGCTGACCTCAGTGTACAGCATTCTGATTTCTATCTGATGATGTTGTTACTCCTGAGGGCACAGAGTTCCTCTGGACTCAGTGGGTCCTTGTCTTTCTCCTGTAAGAATACACAGAGGAGACAATTTTGGGTTTAGCTCTAACAGATTTATTTCACTTGTGACAAGTAAAAGGAGTCAGTGGGGGCTCATGCTGCTCCAAAAGACAGACTCAAAGTGGGGAAGCAAGGCTAGGGCTTATACGGGTTCGGTAGAGATAATAGAGCAGTGAATATTCAGTGGGTTTCCTTGAAGGGGCAGGTACTTCTCAGAATGACGGTGCATAGTAATTAGATCACACTTTCATCTGGAATCCAAGATGGAACCCGCTGATATTCAAGATGGAGTCCTCTTAGCAGCCCGTGGCATCACTCATCATGGGATATGGTGCAGGCACACTGATTTTCTGTACTACTTCACCCCCTTCAGTGGGCCAAGGGAGGTCAAACAGCAGTCATACTTTATTCTCCTGCACATCAGAGCTTGTGAGAAGGGGGAGGGGACTAGAAAAACCTAAGGAGAAAGCAGTAATTCACGAGTGGTTCTAACCTTATTTTATGTTGACAGGATGTGGTTCCTGTTTACCCAACTTCTAGGTGGTAATCTTTTAACAGCTGTTTTATTCTGCCAGGACAGCTGACCCTATCTGTCTCAGTGTCACGCTTTCATCCCACTTCCCCACACCTGGATTTTCTAGCATTGTTTGCTCTCAGCCTTTATAAAACACTTTTTTTCTAACTCTTTGAGATGCTTGCTGATCTTATATTTGGAAAGCTCTCCCTGTTGCAATAGACTTTCTTTCCCCCTTTTTTTCTTTCTGAATGAAGCTTCTCCCTATCAAAGTCTGGATCCTGTTTTTCATTTGACAGCAGAAATCAAAGTTTTAGTAAACTCCTTATTGAGGCAACCAGCAGAATGGCAAAGTTGGTTAAAAGAAGGATAGTCAATGAAAGAAAAGAAGAATGCTGGAATAAATCACAAAGTTAGATGCAAAACCTGTTAATGTCCTACCAGCAATCAAGCAATAGCCTTGGGGCTAGATTCTCTACCCAAGAAAAATTATTTGCATTGCTATCAGGCAAAAATAATGTTCACTGTGTCTAAAGTGTAAACAACACTAACTCTGTATGGAGAGAAATGATAGAGTTTTATTGAGGACTACAACTCGAGTTGGGCAGCACTGAGTAAAATTACAAAGTGCTCCAGTGTTCACAAAGGAATGTAGAGTTTTTATACAAGAAGGCTAGCAGTGACTGCAACCACAAGCAGACCTTTCTTCATATCAGTTAATCTATTTTCAAATGCATTCTTCCTGAGGGCAAGCATTCCCCCTCCTCCCATAACAGTCTGCACACACTTCCTGGAATCCTAGCCAAGCAAGCATAACCACATTTGTTTGCAAAACAAAACTTGTTTACCTGAAAGTGGCGCTCATACTTTACAAGGAGCAGCAGGGGTTTAAAACAAAATGGAGTCCAATCCAGACCTGTGTCAGCCATTCTAGTCATGCCAAGCACCTCAGTTTTAGAGTGCTGTTTCACAGTTGTCATTGTATAAAAATTATTTGCATAACATTGAACAAAAATTATTTATAGCTCATCGGTTTCCAATAAAGAAATATCTAACTTTACAGAGTTATAAATTGTTTGGGCCCTAATTCACAATAAATGGTACATCAAACACACTTATATTCCCCTCAAGTCAGGTGAATATGGGGCAGAGGTCTACAAACCACAGCCTGTGGGCCAACTCCAGCCCAGCACCTGTTTTTGTAAATAAAGTTTTTTGGAATACAGCCACACTTATTTGTTTATGTATTGTAGTTGACTGCTTTTGCTGCACACTTTGCTATGGAGACTGGGTGGCCCACACAGTCTAAAACATTTACTATCTGGCCTTTTATATATAAAAAAAATTGCAGTAATGAAAATGAAGGTCACACACTTATCTTTTTGCCTTAATTCCAAGTTTTGGATTTCTTTTTCTTCTTAACACGCTTTCTTAAAACGTGTGGATGTGAAATCAGCAAAATTTCTTCAGGGAAACGGTTCATCAGAAGCATTTTAAACACCATGCATACATGACTGAAATTATGTGTGTTGCAGCCATACTGTGCAATGAACTGAGTCTAACAGAACTGTAGATTCTCAGACTCTCCTTCATAACCAGTTGCACATGTTGAAATCAGAGAAATACCAGGTTCTGTATTTCTAAGAAGAAAGCTCATGATCTTTAAAGTCCTGGCACTCAAAATTAGTCACTTCCGTTTGATTAAAAAAGATCAACCCAGGTTTTGGTATTCAGCTCACCCTATTCTAACATTTTACCTCAGGAATTTGCTATATGTGGCAGATATCAGAAAAAGACAGTCACTTCTGACTTTACTTTGATAAAGGTTATGGACTGAATTGTGTCCTCCCAAAATATGCACTGGAATCTGAATCTCTATACCTGTCGATGTAATCTAATCTAATGTAATGTAATCACTTCTACAACACAATCTAATGTAATGTAATCAATCAATCAGTTGAGGTCATGACCCAGTGGGTCCTAAGTCTAATCACCTCTAAGTTATATAAAGAGCAGCATAGACAACAAAAAGACATGCAGACACAGGGGGAAGACAGATGTTATCTGACGATGATGGTGGCTGATTAATCCACAAACCCAAGAACTCCAAGGATTGCCAGCTACTAGAAATGAAATAGACCAAAAAGGACCCTAGAACTGCACCCTGAATTTGGACTTCTAGTCTCCTGAACTGTGAGAAAATGAATTTCTGTTCTTTAAAACTACCCAGTTGTATTTATGTTACATCAGCACTAGAAAACTAAGACAATAATCTTATATTAAAAAATAGATAAACTTTTACTACTGATTGTTTTTTGGAAATGGTATTGGAACAAAGATTTTAAAGTACCAGTCTAGACTAATCCAGTCCATGTTATCTCCTCAGAGATCATACCACCTACAGTCACTGGACCAAGACCAGTGTGGTTTACAGATGTTTGGGAGATTTTATTGATTGCTTGGTGTCCATCTTCAAAGCAGGAGTGGGTAAAATGTCATCTTAAACCCAATTCAGACAAGTAATTTTGAACAAGTTTTGTCTAGGTTATACTCAGGGCTGAGTTTTAGCCAGTACTCATAGTTTGTTAAAATATTGTAATACTTAAGTACCAGTTGGTAAATAGCCACAGCTCTGAGTGCCTTAGCTAATCCTCAGGTCACCCTAGTCATCCCAGTCTCTCCCTCTAGGGCCCCTAGGACCTCCCCACAATTATCCAGCAACTGAAGAGTTAACTCTGGCTCAAAATGGAGAGCCAACATCCAGTCAAGAGTCCATCCTGATTGGCTGGATTGTGATTGGCTGGTGCCCATGCTATACTGTATGCTAAATATTTTACATTTTCCTCAGGTTCTACATTACCAAATTGTTCACAGTTTCTTCCCAGTTAATTTCTTCCTGGCACCCACTAGCCACACCACAACATTAATGCAAATCTCTTTAAAAAAAAAAAAAAAAAAGCAGAGGCAAAACTAAATAAATAAAATTGTAAAAAATGAAAAGTAAGTAAATAAATGAAACCACAAATTAAAAAAAATAAAACAACAGAACAAATTATAGGAAAAGACAGAAAGAACAAGCCTAGAATGAGAACCAGTCTTAACTGTACCTGAATAAGGAAAGAAGATTGGGTAAACTGTTATAACAAAGGGCAGTAGGCATAGACAAGGAAAGGCAGAGTATTGAAGAACTGGTCCAGTGGAAAAAACTGAGGCATTTATACACCTACTGGCAGATGGGGCTCCAGAGGATAGTGAAAGCCCGTAGGGAAAGAACAAATTAAATAGAAAAACAAGACAAAGAAGCCTTGAAAAAAACTTCAGATTTCAGACTTCCTGCTCAATCCACCCATTCTGATTGTAGCTCCCTACAGTTGCTGAATGCTATACTTGCAAACACCAAAGCTCAGATGCTGCTGGTGTCCCACCTATATCCCCCTGCTCCTCTTACTACTTCACTACACACAGGTCCAACTTTCAACAGCCAGTCTCTGCATTTTTTTCCCTAAGGGTGTTCACTGTCCTCTGGAGCCCTCTCTCTGCCAGTTGTCATATCAATGGCCTAGTTCCTTTGACCCTCAGGTGGGATAACCCTGATGTATTCTGTTGCTGTTGTTGTTGGGTGTGGAGTCAATTCCGTCTCAGAGATCCCATGTAACAGAGTAGACCTGCCCCATAGGGTTTTATTGGCTGTAATTTTTATGGAAACAGGTTAAGCCTTTCTCCCACAGAGCCACTGGGTGGGTTTGAATGGCCCACCTTTCAGTTAGCTGCCAAACGTTTAATCATTGTGCCCCCATGGCTCCTTTGATGTATTCTGCTCTGGCAAAATTAGGCTCTAGCACCCATAACAATAGCTTGCTTGATAATGCATGGTTTTTCTCACCCCTTTCTCCTCATTTCACTAGTGTTTTCTTAACTCCTAAGGAAACTCAAAACCTTCATCCCCCAAATGGCAGTCAAATCCTTGTCTCAGTATCTGTTTTTTTTGGGCAAACCCAAAATAGGAGCTCAAGAAACATTCATTCACTCGTTCAAGCCTGTGAAGCATTTTACTTCTTGGAACTTATTTAGGTTTTCTTTGTGCCCTAATTTTTTTTAATGTGGTCAATTTTTTTGAGAGTTTCATGGACATTTGGAAAGGATGTATATGCTCTATTTTCATGGCCAAAAAAAAAAATATTGCCATTGAGTTGATTCCAACTCATAACCACCCTATAGACAGAGTAGAACTGCCCCATAGGTTTTCCAAGGAGCAGCTGGTGGATTCGAACTGCCAACCATTTGGTTAGTAGCCAAGCTCTTAACCACTGTACCACCAAGGCTTCATTTTCATGGCATAGTGTTTAATATTATCAATCAGTTCTGCTTAAAAATTATGTTATTTACAAACAAGAGTAACTCAGCACAAGAGAGTAGGAAGAACAAAGAAAACTTCAGCACCACAAAAAAAAGCACTACAAAATGACAGCAACAAACTTACATCTATCAATAATTACACTGAATGTAAATGGACT
>NW_004444040.1:9154881-9186226 GCF_000243295.1 Trichechus manatus latirostris
GTTGTGGGGTTGTTAACCAATGTCATAAAACAGCATGTGTGTTACTGTTACATGAGAAACTATCTGTTCTGTAAGCCTTCACCTGAAGTACAATAAAATACTAAAAAAAAAAAGAAAAAAATACTTATACAGGAAAAAAAAAAAAATTACGTTATTTGGATCTTTCATATTCTTTTTTATTTTTTGTCTGCTTGAACTACCACAGACTGAAAGAGTTGATCTGAAGCCCTCTACTACCAGAGCGCTTTTATATGTCTTTGTATCTTCTGTAATTTTTGCTTTGTGATTATTGTAGCTATGTCATTTGGTGCATCGACACTCATAACCAACCTATCTTTATATGCTTTGCATTCTTCAGAATTACAAAGTGCCCACACTTTTTGGGTTGGATTCCATCTTTTCAGATATTATCATCATAAATTCTTTTTTTTTTCTTTTTCCTATTAAAGGTCTGTCCATTGTTTTATTTTATATCTTTCTGAATCACATTTTTAGGTGTGTCTCTTACATAAGGCATAAGTTTTGGGTTTCCTTTATAATCCATTCTGAAATTCTTCTTCTAATATGCAGGTTAAGCCCATTTATATTTATTAAGGTGACATGTATGTTTGATCACAGTTCTGTCATATTGTTTCATGTTTTTATATTTTTTAAAGTCTCACTATATGATCTGTTTGTTTTGCTTTCTGCATGTAGTTCTGAGATTTGGGAAGGTATGCAATTTTCTTCGGGTGCTTAACTTTAGTCGGTGTATATTAGTCCCCTGCTGTGCACAATGACTCGTGTTTCCTCTTTCTTCCCATTCTTTCTTTCCTCCACAACCCAGTTCTAGCCTATAATATTACCTTTCTTACCGTTACCTTTGTCCTGTTCAAAATGTGTACACTTGATTAGTCAGCTTTTAATAATGTCCTTTGACTCACAGTTATTACAGATGAGACAATCAGCTAATCTATCCTAACTCCTACCATCTTCCTTCACTCCAGTTAGGTCGCTATGAGTCGGAATTGACTCGATGGCAACAAGTTTGGTTTGGTATGGGTTTTAACATGTCTATATTGTTCATTGTCACTGCAAGGTGAGCACATCGCCTCCAGAAAATAGATTCTTACGCTGTTTCCTGAGATCTGGTTTTCTCTGGGTCTTCTTGCTAATCTCTGTGCTTTTTCCCTTAACTTTCTCCTTTCAGTTTCTGCCCCCTCTGCTTCTTTTTTATTTTCCTGTCTATGGGTTATATTTGTCTGCTACTTTCACTGAAGATGGACTCTATGGTGGGGGAGGGGGGAGTTCATTCTCCTTGAGGATTTTGTGTTATTTTCAGGAAGAGAAGAAAGAGGCTTACTTTTACAGCCTTGTTCATACCAGAAGACCCTGGCTATGCATTTTGTTGTTGTTTTGTTTACTGACCGTTTGACCTTTTTCCATATTCGTTTAGGGTTAAGCCTTGCAGAAACACAAAAAAGAGTGACTCTAATCATAGGAATTGCAGGTGTTTAACAAAACATTGAAGGAATCATATAAGGGATAATCTTTTCAACACCTCTCAAGGTAGAGAAGTAGACGGCTTTCTACTGTGGCTATATAATTTTCTGGGTCAACATCAACTATCCCGGATGTGGCAATAACCATTTTCCTGGGATTGGCTATTGTAGTGATCACATGAATCCATAAGCTTCAGTTCTGAATTAGCAGGGTCGCTGGGGGTCAGAGTCTCAGGGGTTCCTCCAGTCTCTATCAGACCAGTCCGTCTGGTCTTTTTTTGTAAATTTGAATTTTATTCTACACTTTCTGCTGCTGTGTCTGGGACGCTCTAGTGTGATCCCTGTCAGAGCAGTCGGTGGTGGTAGCTGGGCACCATCTGATTCTTCCGGGCTCAGGCTGGTGGAGGCTGTGGTTCATGTGCTCCTTTTGTCCTTTGGGCTAATATTTTCCTTGTGTTTTTGGTTTTCTTTATTCTCCTTTGCTCTGGACATGATGGGACCAATAGATGTATCTTAGATGGCTGCTCACAAGCTTTTAAGACCCCCGATGCTACTCACCAAAGTAGGATATAGAACATTTACTTTATGATAATGGCGCAATTTTTAACATGAGGAAAGAAAGTAAATGAGTTATAAGAAGGGAAGCCTTTGCCAATGGTCAGTACATCAAACTAAATAGATGACTTACTTATTACATTTGTATGTAATAAGCCATTTAATATGTAAACTTACGCATATATGGACAACAAATGCCATTGGTAAAGGAGAAGAAAAGTCTTTCAGCCGATCAAAAAGATATATTTTGTGAAAACCCAGGAAAAGCAGTTTCACACTACTGATTATAAAAGCTGACCAGCTGGAGTCAGAATTTTTTTTGCATATACCTCTAACCTTTAAATATAATTAGGCATCCGTTTTTAAAGGGGAAAAAGAGAGTAAGACTTAATAGATTACCTGCAAACAGCTACAGCACTTCTGTACATACATGCCATTATCCAAAAATTGCATTTTCTAAAATCTGCATGATAAAAGGTGAAGCAAGCTAAGTTAGGGCTAACACATGAGTGTGGCGGCCAGGAGGTGGGGGACCTCACAGAAGTATTAATAAAGTCAGTGTGTAAGAATCAGCATATATAATATACGATAAGAATCAGTTGCCATTGAATCAATTCTGACTCATGGAGACCCCATGTGTATCAGAGTAGTACTCTGTTCCCTAAAGTTTTCAATGACTTATTTTTCAGAAGTAGATTGCCAGGCCTTTCTTCCAAGGCACCTCTGGGTAGACTTGAACCTCCAGCCTATCAGCATCAAGCATTTTAACCATTCATATACTACCCAGGGACTCTAATAATGTGTACCAGTATATAATAAACTTATTAAAGGAAAATACTGTTAAGCGTAAATGCGAGAGAGCTGACTTAGAAGCTGCATTGAAACCTGGTGCTTTGGGGATAAAATGGTGGCTGGGGATTTTCTACTGCAAGTTAAGGATCCTTTGATAACTTGATAAAACCCGTTGCCTTCAAGTCAATTCCGACTTATAGCGATCCTATAGGACACAGTAGTACTGCCCCATAGGGTTTCCAAGGCTGTAATCTTTATACAAGCAGACTGCCACATCTCTTTCACTGCAGAGTGACTGTAGGTTCAAACTCGTGGCTTTTTGGTTAGCAGCTGAGCTCTTTAACCACTGTGCCATCAGGGCTCCTTCTGAAGATCACTGGACAGTCCTCACTATTCAGCAGATTCTGTCTCCACTGATACTTTTTGCTTCCTTGAATGGGTTATTTTTTTAACCAGTGACCTCATCTAAAGTTGCAAAGGCATCAAAGACAGTGCATGCTGTGCCTGGAAAAGTCACAAAATCTATTTATTTTCCAAAAGCATTTTCTTTTAAACTTGTCAACATGAACTTTTTTAAGTAGAATGGAAATGTCAATATAAACACAATTTTTTTTTTAGTTTACTGGTTATTGATAGATATTAGCTGAAAGTAGACATTGGTTTGAGCATATATAGATAATAATACTAAATTATACTGATCTTTCTTTTTTGGAAACAATACTTTTGTGATTTTAATACATATATTAAATTATATGTTGATGTATGCATTAGGAACCCAACATAACCAGCATTTCTGAGTTCTTACTATGTGTAAGGCATTATTCTAAGCGCTTTACATATATTAACTTATTTAATCTTCCTAAAACTCGAGGAGGTAGGGATCCCATTTTACACAGAAAGACAATGCCTTTTCCCACCACCCTATGGTTTCCAGTCACTCCTGGAGGTAGGTTGAGGACATGCATTCACTTTTAGCCAACAGAATGTGAGCAGGTCTTTTGCATCCTTCTATATCCTAACTGCAAGTGGAAGTCAAAGACAGCTTTATTTGGAGCATAGTAAATTTGAAGCACCTGTGGCATTTATCATCAGAACTTGTATATATGGTTAAAACCCACTGCCATCAAGTCAATTCCCACTCATAGTGACCCTATAGGACAGACTAGAACTGCCCCATAGGGTTTCCAAGGAGCAGCTGGTAGAGTCGAATTGCTGACCTTTTGGTTACTAGCCAAGCTCTTAACCACTGCACCACCAGAGCTCTATATATATGGTTATGGGATCCAAAAGAAAGATGGGGGCTGGGGACAGAAATTCACAGATTATGGATGAAGATGAGATCATTTTGAGTGTAGATACTGTCTCTAAGCACTGAAGAGAAAAAGGAAGAAGATTAAAGAGAAAACGAAACAAAAAGGAAGAACAACATTTAATGGGTAGAGAAGGAAAAAGAGCCAGCAAATGAACTGGAAGAAGTGGCCAGAGAAGTAGAAGCAAAACCAGAAGAGAGCCAGATCATAGAACAAAAGAAAGAAAAGTTTCAAGAAGGAAACAGTGATCAACTTTGCCAAATGCTGCAGAATATTCTGAGAGAGAAGACATTTTGTGCCTTGATACTCTGGTGGGCGCCATGGGAGCTTGGGGGGTGGGGGTAAGGGACAGCAATCTGGTGCAGTCAACAAATATTGACATCTGGAGCCAGAGGCCTCTGTGTTCAAATCCTATCCCTACCACTGGGCGTCAGGTCCCTGTCCATAAAGTAAAGAAATTATACCTACCTCCTAGAACTAGAGTGAAGATCAATGAGGGAATGTATATAAAGTACACGGGACACAGAAGGTAATCAATAAATGTCAGTGGCCCTCCTTTGTACTTCCCAGCTCTTCTTCTTTCCTCCAATCCTTTCTTTTATTGCCTTGGACTTCAAGTAGGAAACTTCGAGAGTAGCCAATTCCTTTCCTAGTGGAATCTATGTAGTCTACCAGTGATCTGGTCAGAAATGTTCTGCTTTAGCTCCTAAATAGCATTTGGCTCACTAGTGACGTGGCCCTATTACGGCACTTCTCACATTGCTTTATAGTTGCTTTTTTTGCATGTATCTCTCTCCTTTTGATTTTAAAAGTCCTCAAAGGCAAAGCCCCTGCATATACTTCTTCAAATCTACTATACCTGTTGTATTAGTTATCTTTTACTGCATAACACATTACCCCAAAACTCAGCAACTTAAAACAGCAAACATTTATTTCCTCACAGTTTCTGTGGGGCAGGAATCTGAAAGTGGTTACCTGGATGGTTCTGGCTCAGGGTCTCTACGAAATTACATTCAAACTGTTGGCTGGGGCTACAGTCATCTGAAAGTTTTACTGGGAGGAGATTCACTTCTGACCCCTCACGTGTTGGGTGGCAGGCCTTGGACCATTGCCACATGGCTATCTCCATAGGCTGCTTGAGTATCTTCACAACATGGCAGCTGGCTTCTCCTAGAGCCAGTAATCTAAGAGAGAGGTAGCATATGAGAGAGTGACCAAAACAGAAGCCACAATCTTTCACAACCTAATCTCTGAAGTGACAGACCATCACTTCTGCCATATTCTATTGGTCACAAAGACCAACGTGGGTACAAAGTAGGAAAAGACTATCCCAGAATGTGAATATCAGGAGGTTGGGATCATTGAGAGCTGTTCTTGGAGGCTAGTGACCACACCTATTACAGTGCCTGAAACATACCTGGTGCTGAATAAATATTTGGGTAATCAATGGACAAATGATTGAATATTTGTGACCTTTCTTTCCCACTTTTTGCGTTATTTTCCTTGTTTTTTATTTATTTATTTTAATTACATCTTCCTTCTCTATAGAAGGATCTTTGAACACAAATGTTGTTATGGCAACTCGATTAATTTGGGGGCAGTTATTGTTATTTTAAGGAGCCCTGGTGATACAATGGTTAAGCTTTAGTCTGCTAATCGAAAGGTGGGCGGTTGCAACCCACAAGCCTCTTCATGGGATAAAAGATCTGGTGATCTGCTCCCATAAGATTAAACCAAAAATCCCATTGCCACTGTGTCCATTCAATTCAATTCCTACTCTTATCAACCCTATAGGGCAGGGTAAAACTGCCCCACAGGGGTTCCAAGGAGCGGCTGGTAGATTCAAACTGCCAACCTTTTGGTTAGCGGCTGAGCTCTTAACCACTGCACCACTACGGCTCCCCATAAAGATTACAGCCTAGGAAACCCTATAGGGCAGTTCTACTCTGTTTATTAGGTCGCTATGAGTCGAAATCGACTCAACGGCACACAACAACATTGTTATTAATGAAATTAACTCCTTGGGAATTGTTTCTCTCCACTGGAGCTTTAGCATTTTTCATATTCTTGGCTTTGTCATGTGGTGTTCAACAGGTTTTCATTTTTACGGAGGAGTTTAGATGAGATCTCATCTTGGAATCGACTCAACAGCAGTGGGTTTGGTTTTTTGGTTTTTTAGATGAGATAGAAATTAGAGAGTCAATTTGCTCTTGAAAAATTCTTCAAATTATCTCTAAAACATAGTTTATATCCTTTTCAAAAAATAGAATACAACCAGTTTTGCCTCCAGTCTTGGAACTTTTAGTTTTGTCAAAGGCCAGTGAAAGTAGTTGGCCTGGAGTAATGTTGTAAGAAAAATTAAGTACCTTTAAACACAAGAATTATATTTAACACAGCTACACAGGCTTGCTATGAGTTGGACTCAACTTGACAGCAGTGGACTTTTTTTGGTTGGTTTTTTTTGTTTGTTTGTTTACACAGATACACACACAACACAGGAGGCGTTCAGGAAACAAAGGTTCACATCTCTGATCTCATACTGGCCATGGAGCTTGCCTCTATTTAGTGGAATGACAAGTGAATCCACCTGTCCTATTTAAAAGGTTGTTTTTCTGTACTTTTTGGCCAAGTTCAATTTGCATAAGTTAACACTAATGATTTAACACTGATGTGTTGAAATTTACAGATGTTTTCTCATTGATTTGTAAGCACCGAATTATTAGTTCTATAGGATTTGATTTCTCAGCTTTGTTTTCTTCAGCATTTCAGAGCTTATCTCTGCTTGTTGACTGATGCTAACCCAACAAGCTTCAGAATTGTTCTAGTATCAGAGCACCTGGAAGCCAAAGTGCTTTTTGCAGAGTATGATGAAATATGGATAGATTTTATTCCCATCATACAAATACTACTTTAGCACAAATGTGATGTTTGGTTAAGCTTATTAGGAGCATTAATTTAATTAAATTTATACAGCCTGAAAGGCAGTAGAATGTCACAATCGCAAGTTATTGTTAGTTATTGTTAGGGGCAGTTGAGCCAGTTCTGACTCATACCAACTCCAAGTACAACAAAACAAAGCACTGCCCGCCTCAACAATCATTGCTATGTTTGAGCCCATTGTTGCAGCCACTGTGTCAATACATCTTGTTGAGGGTCTTTCCCTTTTTCACTTACCCTCTACTTTACCAAGCATGGTATCCTTCTCCAGGGACTGGTCCCTCCTGATAACATGTCCAAAGTATGTAAGATGAGTCTTGCCATCCTTGCTTCTAAGGAGCGTTCTGGCTATACTTCTTCTAAGACAGATTTGTTTGTTCTTCTGGCAGTCCGTGGTATATTCAATATTCTTCACCAACACCATAATTCAAAGGTGTCAGTTCTTCTTCGGTCTTCCTTATTCATTGTCCAACATTTACATGCATATGAGGCGATTGAAAACACCATGGCTTTGGGTCAGGCACACCTTAGTCCTTAATCACAAGTATATAAATCCAAACTCATGAAAACACATATACAAACAAGCTTTTGAACCAAACCTATTCTTTAGTATTGGTTTGTTGTGTGCTCATTTGTCTAGTTGTCAGCTACCACTACCTGACAGATAATCAATGGAATCTGGCAAGAGTTTAAGAAAGCTTTATATTTTAGAAACTTTATACGGTATGGTAAAAAAAATAAATCTGAGAAAAATCTCCTAGATTTATTTATTTTTATTCCAAACTGGAAGATTGTTTCATTTTAGTAGAACACCTTGTGCTTGCTCACAGAGGAGCTATGTTGTCTTGTAGCTGAATGGATAATCCCAGTCTATCTCATGAGCTGAACAGACATCATAAGGTCATAAAGTCTCAAATGTGTTCCCTCCATTATCCTTGTTAAAAATAGTATCTGCTATTATTATAGACATTATTTTCACCTAGAGCTTCATCCTCCAAGAAGGGTAAGCACTTCCTCAGTTGTTGTACAGTCTTATTTTCTGAGTAATGTCTTTACTACTAGCTGTGTTGAACAACTGGCTCTGATATACATACAAACACAAACACACCTTGGTTAAGGGTAAAGAAACTTCCAAACAACTGGCTTCTCTAACCAAAATTTTGTGAGAATATAAGCACCATGAAGGGAGGGCTCTCTGTTTTGCTCACTGATACTTCCCTAGATAAGCACCTAGCACATACTAGATGCTCAATAAATATTTGTCAAATGATTTTATGGTTGAAACAAACTTTTGTAACATGTTTTATTTTGTTTTTATACCTCTGGTCACTAGTTTTAAGATTCTGTTTGGGCAACACACACATTTGTTAACTGTTATGTTCCAGGCTCCAAACTTTGTGGATGCAAACTCTGTATGATATGGCCACTGGCCTTTTTTAGCTAGATAATAACTCATCAATAGTTTTAATTTTAAATCTCTAATAATAAAATAAAATATACTTTTAAACTCACATAAAAAGATATCTACTCAGAAATCTCTTCACATTAATTTTTCCATAGTTCTAATGAAGATTCTTTACTGATGTTAATTTTTCAATTACAGATACCATTCATTAATTCAGATGTTATTAGTTTCAGATCATTCCTTCAAAAAAAATTCTATTATGTGAAACAATTTTATTAGTTTCAACATCTTTTGTTTGACACAAATCAGAATTGTACAGGAGCATTAACTTCATTTAGGGTCCCACTTTGTCCTGTGCCATTTTGTCATTAAAGTATCTTCAGCATCCCTCTGGCTGCCATTAACAATATTCTGTCTTTGTCTGGTTTCTTCTGAAAGCATACGCAGAGATAATGTAGATAAAGTAGTTTATTTGGGAAGCAATCCCAGGGAACAGGAGTGAGGGAAAGGGGTGAGCAATAGGGTAAGAGGGAGACACAAAGTAAGAATATTTTTATCAAGTTGATCACCTCTAAGCGGCAGCTGGTGTTTGAATCTTATGAAATACATCCCAGGGACAAAAGAGAGAAACATTTACCAATCCATTGGTTTTCCATTCCCCATTGATTAAGGGTCAATTCCACCCCCACCCCCACATCAGGGACTTACTTGCGTTAGATGCTGGCTGAGTAGTTCACAAGGGCATTCCCATGAAAGGGACATGGCTGGTCTGAAGGAGTTTTACCTCCTCAAACCTGGTCAAGGTGTGTCCTGATCTAGTGGGGCCAATAAGATTGAGTGGAACAAAATTGTTCCACTGCCAAGTGGGTTATCCTTAGCTTACGAGACTTTACAGAATATGAAAGTAATACATAATCAGTAAGGTCATGGACTTTGGAATCTAGAAACCAAGCCTCTGACCTTGGACAAGTCACTCTCTGCGTGCTTCAATGTCCTAATTTATATAAGAGGTCATGATAACCTTTACCTCATGGGTTTACTGTGAGAATCAAATGAGATAATAGTCAGAAAAGGTTTAGCACAGGGTATGACACATAGGAAGCACTCATGGAGCAAGTGACAATTATTCCCAAGTTTGGAAGCTCTGCCATGTACCACCACAATCATCACAACCTTGATAACAACCCTACTCTGTTAAGTTTTCTTTTCAATTAAAAGAGCAAAACTTAATGGTTTTTCCCCACAATATTCAGAGTAAAAGAGCTAGAAATGGTTAAAGAAGGACCAGGTCAGTTTAATTTCCTTCTAGCAAGATGTAGGAGGCATTTATACTCTACTGATGTTAAAACTTAACCCCAAAAAAGGCAATTATTTATTGAGGGTCTCCTAAATTAAGGCATTGGACTGACACAGGAGTTACCATCAACAGCTCTTATTCTCAAGGTGCTAAAATTCTAGGAGAAGATAAATAACATTAACATGAAACTGAACAGTATGAAAGATAAATAAGTGGTCATGAGTAGAAGTAATATTGCAAAGCAGTTCTTGAGTAAATTAATAAATGAATTCTACAAACAATAAATGCCAGTGAATAATGACTCTGGGTTTGAGAGATTAAAGAATTGTTTACTGGCAAGTTTTTTTTTTTTTTATCGTTGTAGTATAAACAAAGTTTACATTTCAAGTTAGTCTCCCATACAAAATTTTATACATACATTGCTATGTGACCCTAATTGCTCACCCCATTCTGCAACAGCACACTCCTCCTTTCCGTCCCTGATTCCCCATGTCCAATCAACCAGCTCCTAACCCTCTCTGCCTTCCCATTTCACCTCTGGACAGAAGCTGCCCCTTTGGTCTCTTGTATCTACTTGAGCTAAGAGGCACACTCCTCACGAGTATCACTTTTTGTCCCACAGTCCAGTCCAATCCCCATCTGAAGAGTTGGCCTCGGAAATTGTTTTAGTTCTGGGCTGACAGAGAATCCAGGGGCCATGCTTTCCGGGGTACCTCCAGTCTCAGCCAGACATTAAGTCTGGCCTTCTTACGAGAATTTGAGTTCTGCACCCCACCTTTCTCCTGCTCCATCTGAGACTCTCTGTTGTGTTCCCTGTCAGGGCGGTCATTGGTGGCAGTTGGGCACCATCTAGTTCTTCTGGTCTCAAGCTGATGAAGTCTCCAGTTTATGTGGCCTTTTCTGTCTCTTGGGCTAATACTTACCTTGTGTCTTTGGTGTTCTTCATCCTCCTTTACTCCAGGTGGTTGGGACCAATTGATGTATCTTAGATGGCTGTACAGGCAAGTTTTAATACCCTGTTTGGTAAAGTTTACACCTTTGTTGGGAAGAGAGGGAGGATATTGAAAAGAGGGGAGGATATTGAGATACAGAAGTGGAAGAGCAAAAATATAGAGATAAGAAAGATAAGGTATGGTCCCAGGGCAGTCAGTTCACCCTCGATAATGTCTTAGGACTGAAATGAGCAATCCAGATCTAACAATGGCAATATCACGTTTATAAACAGTTTCATGGTTTTTTCATGGCCTTTTCACTATGAGTAGGCTGTGTTGATCTGTTAGGGAGTTTATTGCATCAGAAGAGAAAAAGATATTGAGGTCACTGTGGAAATGGAATGTGTGAAGTCACTGAATTCAGAGGAATGTATACAGGTCACCGTGACCTTCTGGAGAAATAGATAAGCAGGACAAAAGGGTATATTATTTAATTCTGAAAGCCATAAAAATGGTTCGAGCCAAGAACACAGTTGGGATGTAACCCGATGGGGCTCCCTGAGGGAGTCCCTCAGAGAATGAGCACTTACCCACTTGGGGTTGCCTTGAATGAGGATCTGCTCTCCCCTATCTGCCTAAGAGAAAAAGCATACTCAAATGAGGTAAATAGTAATTACAGGTGGGGCTAACAGTGGCCTCCATAGTTCCATCTTGGATGAGGAGCTGGAAGCTGTTTGGAAAGAATTTAAGTTACAAAGGATAAAGCCAAGAGAAAAACAACCTTAAGTTATATATTTTTTATTTTACTTTTTTACCATTTGCCATAGAGTTGATTCAACTCATGGCAACCCTATAGGTATCAGAATAGAACTGTGATCCACAGAGTTTTCAAGAGCTGATTTTTTTTTTTTTTTTTGGAAGTAGATCACTAGGCCTTTCTTCTGAGGTGCCTCTGGGTAGAGTTGAACCTCTAACCGTTTGGTTAGCAGCCAAGCTCTTAAACATTTTCACCACCCAGGGACAAGTTATTTATAAAAGTGTTAAACTGAACTTATTTGTTTGAGAGCTTCTGGGCCCAACTGATATTTCTCTCCCTGACCGTGGTCAAAATCAATCTATAATGAATCAAGTAATGGCAAATGCCCATAGTCTTACCTATTCTATTGGCTTTGCTGCTTGGAAAGAACCTTGAGCTGGGGAATGTCGAAAGCTTATTGTCCTGCTCTCCTGAGAAGACTGGCTTAGGATCACAGCAATTCAGGTAACCAGTGCCCCTTATTCTCACTCAAAGAGGTTAGGCCTGCTCAGAGAGGGTAGGACAAATAGGGCAAAAGTCAATGTTAACAGCAATCAATGATTTCATTCCTTCAGAACCCAGAGAGATGTGAAGAATATGCATTATTATTCCTATTCTACACATGTGAAAACTGAGCTCTAGAAAGATTCAACTATTTTAATAGCGACATCTCTTCTAAGAACTGAAGATGTTCTGACTACAAGAAACAATGCTGCCAAGCTCATTACGGAATAATGTTTTTCTATCTAGTCCATGAATAGTTTCTATGATACAATTTTCTGAGCCTTTTTTCTGTACTGTATCTTTAGGACTTGAACAAAGAGGCCCAATACATTTTTCATTCCCTCATGTAATATTTCATTTTGCTTTGTTTGATCAATAGCTCATTTCTCATTTATAGTTTAATAAAACACATCTCTTCTTCCCAGACAACGGGAAACCTGAATCAACAATAATAATTTTTATGTGGAGACATTCCATAGAGGGAGAGAGTATGAGATTACTATGTGAAGGATCGAATTTTATAACATTTTGAGATTTTTTTTTTTTTAAAGCCAATATAAATGTTGTTGCCATAAATCGTTAAAATAGTCTTCTGTAGTTGAGTGCCATCCTAAGGGAGGCAGTGGTGGTAAGAGGAAGAAAGTGTTTCTAACAACCTAAATGAAGGACTTGTGTTTGAATCTCATCTCTTTCTTCTGCTTACTGACCAGGCGATGATGGATGGGCCATGGACTTTAGTTTTGTCTTCAATAAAATGAGGATAATAAGAATTTCCCCCTTGGGATGTTGCTAAAATTATACCCAGTGCAACATCACATCTCCACCCAGTTACGTCCCCTGGGCTCCATAACCATAGACAGCAACATCTCGTAATAAATTTATTATGAAAAATAAAATAAAAATGCCTGCATCTTAATAATAAAGTTGTCATTCTAAATATTTTATCATCTTTTATTTTTTCAATCAAATTTCCTTTTGATTCACTTAAATCTATTTCATAATGTACTAATTAATATTTTTTGGTAAAGCCTTTGGACTTTAAGTTAGTGATACTTATTTTGTTGTAAAGTGAAAGCATAATAGTTTATATAAACTATATGTTGTTTCATAAAGTGGTTTATATAGTCTTTTATGTTTCCACTTTATGAAAAAGTGAATTCCTATAGTCAACATGAAATAGAATCAGAACCAAGAACTGCAGATAGAAGGAAGCTTGGGAAACAAACAGGTTTGGAAAAGTAATGCACTCTGATAACCTTGACCTCATAGTACACATCATCTCTAGAGAGCTACAAGGCCATCTTAAACTTTTCATTTAAAATAATACAAATGCCGAAGAGGCCTCAGGAATTTGGAATCAAATTATTTGACACTTGATGTAATTTAGACAGCACATTTTTCTCTTGAGGTTAAAAGTTCAAAAGAAAAGACACCTAGCCAATAAGTCTGTTGTGGAATTTTAACCTTATTCCAGGAATTCTGTTCTTGAATTGGGATGTGGAATAGAATGATGGTTTCACTGAATGATGATATTCATTTATATCTGTGGCACTTAGTCGTCTAGTTTTCTTCAGTCTTTTTGGTTAAGAAAATGATATTTTGATTAAAAATAGTGGAATAACATTTCTAGAGCTTAATGGAAGTGGCAATGTTTTAAAGAAGGACTATCTCAATGGTTTTCCAATGTTTTAGATGACAGACCTGAAAATCATCATGCTTTTTGTGAATTGCCATGAAATACTAATAGATTTAACTCGTTCACATTGGGGCAAAGACTGGCTAGATGCTTCTCAATCTCTTTTCCTTTTCCTGGCACTTGGGAAAACTACATTTTCCAACCTGCCTTTCCAACCTGAATGACTGGTTCTAGACCACGGGGCTATATGAGTCAAGTGAAATGGATTGGCCAAAAAACCAGCTACACAATTCTTTATGGCCTCTTTCTTTCTTTTTTTTCCTTCTGTGGCAATCATGGAGGCCACATGTTGAAGAACACAAGACGGAAGAAGCATGGATGCTTGAGCACTGCTTGAAGGAGAACTTCTCAGGGGACAACTAACCAGAATATTCCAGATTGAGTTTTTGCATGAATGAAAAATAAGTCATTATTGTGTCAAGTCACTGAGATTTGGAGGGAATTTGTTACAGCAGTTAGCATTACTTACTCTAACTCAGGTGTTGGCAAACTGTATAACTTGGATGAAGGCATCCTATTTTGTAAGCAGAGTTTTGCTGGAATACAACCACATCTATTCATTTACATATCGTCTGTGATTGCTTTTGCACTACACTGGCAGGGTGGAACAGATGCAACAGAGACCCTATTGTCTGCAAAGTCTGAAGTATTTGCTCTCTGGCCTTTTAGGAACAAGTTTGCTGATCCCTGCTCTAATATACATATAAACTGTAAATTAATGCCAACTTACATATTTGGTCCTTTTAAATGTAAACTTACCTAAAAGATTCAACTAAATTAATAATTAGTATATCCATGCAATTAGAGAAAAAAAGAAGTCTGACAATATTAATAAAATGTTAATAAGGATGTGGAACAACAGGAAACCTTATATTCTGCTATATGTAAACTATATGTGAATTGAAACAAATAACTTTGGAAAACAATTAGGTAATACCTAATGTTAAATGAATAAATAAATCATGGTATAGTCATGATATATCATGAATATATACAGCAACAAAAATGAATCATCTAGAGGTACACGCATCAGTAGAGATCAATGTCACAAATATGTTGGCTAAATATGACAAATTGCAGAAGGTTCCATCAGTATATTACCATTTAAGTCAAATTGTAAAAGATGCAAGAAATACTATATATTGCTTAGGGGGACATTCAGGTATGGAAGATAAATGCATAGGAACGTCAATCATCAAATTTAGGGTAGTGGTCCTTCTCACAGGGAAGGAGATATAAACTGGGAAGAAGAACACAGGGGTTTTAAATGTACAGTAAAGTTCTGTTAAGCTAGGTGGTGGGCCTATGTTGTATTATTCTTTATATATTTTCATATGTCTTAAAATGTAATAAATTTTATTTTATTAAAAAAACATTTAACACAAAATAGGTTTACAAAGCATAGAAATATTCAGTTAAAGCTATTCGCTTGGTGGGCTTGTTATCCTAAGTAAATTGTGAGCTCATCTGGTTTTTATAAAGTAAACACGCAAATGGAACTATTTGTGTTCTATAGAGGGTGCTATTATCTTGACATAAGATTAATACAGTCTATAACTGATTTAGAAAAATAATGAACAACCTTCTTGAGATCCTATGCATTGATCCAAAGTAAAGAGATTTTTTTATAAAAACACTAAGATGATGTTGGAATAACCCAGCCATATATTCATAGTACAAAAATAATTCAGTTGCTTCAGGCTCAAAATTAAGTCGCTCTGTTCCTATAGTTGCAGAAAGGTCTGTACTTTGCTGGATATTGTTTTTGGCTACCTCTGAAATCTACTGCAACCATTTAATTAACTTCAGTGTTGCTGGTTCTAACTAATTATTCTTTGGAGGCAGACCAAAAAACACAGATTTGAAAATAAAGCTTGCAATTTCAGTGGAAACAGGTTGGTGGTGGGCAGTGAAAAGAGACTGAGAAGTAAGTATGAGATCTTTCTGCATATTCTATCTGCAGAATGAAAATGTCTACAGTCCTACAAATTATACACTAACATCTTTGGTGATAAGAATTCTAATAATAGCTTTATAGAATTTTGCAGAAACAGTAATTAATAGATCTTAGAATCTGCTTTTTTCTTTTAGTTCCTGCTGATGTCTTTTTAAAATTTTATTGTTGTACTTTAAGTGAAAGTTTACAGTTGAAGTTAGTCTCTCATACAAAAATTTATACATACATTGTTATGTGACCCTAATTGCTCTCCCTATACTGTGACAGCACACTTCTCCTTTCCACCCCTGATTTCCCATGTCCATTCAACCAGCTGCTGACCCTCTCTGCCTTCTCATCTCACCTCTGGACAGGAGCTGCCCATTTAAAATCTTATTTATCTACCTGAGCTAAGAAGCACACTCTTCACGAGTATCATTTTATGTCCCATAGTCCAGTCTAATCTTTGTCTGAAGAGTTGGCCTCAGGAATAGTTTTAGTTCTGGGTTGACAGAGAGTCTTGGGGCCATGCTTTCTGGGGTTCCTCCAGTCTCAGTCAGACCATTAAGTCTGGTCTTTTTACTAGAATTTGAGTTCTGCACCTCACTTTTCTCCTGCTCCATCAGGATTCTCTGTTGTGTTCCCTGTCATGGTGCTCATTGGTGGTAGCTGGGCACCACCTAGCTCTTCTGATCTCAGGCTGATGGAGACTCTGGTTTATGTGGCCTTTTCTGTTTCTTGGGCTAATACTTTCCTTATGTCTTTGGTGTGCTTCATTCTTCTTTACTCCAGGTGGGTTGGGACCAGTTGATGCATCTTAGATGGCCTCTCGCTAGCTTTTAAGACCACAGACGCCGCTCACCAAAGTAGGATGCAGAACATTTTCTTAATAAATTTTGTTATGCCAATTGACCGAGATGCCCCCTGAAAGCATAGTCCTTGGACCCCCGCCCCTGCTACTCTGTCCTTCAAAGTGTTTGGTTGTATTCAGGAAACTTCTTAGCTTTGGTTTAGTCCAGCTGTGTTGACTTCCCCTGTAGTGTGTGCTGTCCTTCCCTTTACCTAAGATAATTTTTGTCTACTATGTAGTTAGTAAATAACCCTCTCCCTCTCTCCCCACCCTCGTAACCATCAAAGAATGTTTTCTTCTGTGTTTAAACCTTCACTTGAGTTCTTATAATAGTGGTCCTATACAATATTTGTCCTTTCTGCTGATGTCTTAGTCCCAATTTTAAGAGAATCTTTTTAAAAGTTCCAATTCAAATTCATTACCTACACTGTTCACCAAATAGCATATTCAACTGTCAGGATTTAAAAACTCAAGCCAAACAACTTGGTTAATCCAGGACTTGTCAGTTTATTTATTTATTCTCTATTTCCTAATCGCTTAACTTTGAACCCTCAACACAGATGCAACACAAAAACAGAATGTTCAGGTGTATTTTTATAAAACTTTACATGTTACTCACTTTGGTTTTGCAAAAGTATTCATGCAGTTTATTTCTCAGGATTGCTTCTATAATGGCAAAAATGAAAGATGCTGTAAAAAAAGCTTTCTCTTCCCTGATACTCTAGAATTTTGTATTTGAAGAAAGCATAATTTTAGTAGAGGAAAGTGGTTGCTTTTTGTTTTCCTTGTGACAAACGATATTGAATTTTGGAATACAATAAATACATGCTTTTTTCCATTATGCCTTCTGTGCTTAGAGGTTAAGCAGACTTCGAAGAGGAAGAAAATGATCTTATGATGAAATGTAAATGTTAAAAGAGAATCTTTATTATATATTTCAGTTTAAACCTTTCCTGTGCTTGTCAGATCAATTCTTCAACCTCATACACATTGAAGCATTTAGAAAATTTCTGCTTTAAACACTCTCATACTTTTTAAACATATTAGCACCTTAGGAAAAAATTCAGAGGCTGTTGAGCCTGCTAAAGACAAACCTAATCCAGGCTGATAATGGAGATCAGGTGACATCCTGGGTTCCACAAAAGCTTTAGGAAAATGGTAGCCTACTAGAATTACCATGCCTGGGGAAATGATGATGAATTAGGGAGAAGATATTCTTGCAAGTTTCAAAAGCATAGTCATTTCTTACCTCAGACATTACAAAATTCAGAGTAATAAGGCAAGGTTCATCTCTGCCATGTTAACCACCAACACTTTGTCACTAAGATATGAAACCATGAGCTCTGTCAAAAACAAAAGTCAAAGAAGTAAAGAAATGGATTTTATACAGGCTATTGCAATAGGAACACCCCAGTGGCTCTTGGCAGGATAGTTTGCCTTAGACTTTTGTAGTGAGGAGCAGACAGTTTCAAGTGGAGTGATTTTACAGATGGGATTGTTTTGGACTCAGGGAATGTCTCAGTCAGTCAAGAGAACAGGAAATATTTATCTTTGTGTCTAGCTAGATTCAGGAGGGCAAGTAGTTCTAACCTCAGCTAATTAATCCTGAGACAAGAACGGGGAGTGGAAGAGCCTGTGGTCTGGCTTTGTCAATAGGTTCAGGCAGAAAGGGAAAAGTCCGTGTTGGCTTGTCACAGGTAAACAAGGGAGTCTTCTATGAGTGTGATGGAAGTTACGAGAAACAGTGGACAGCGAGTCTGACCTATGTCGTAAGGAGAAGAATGGTTTTTTGCAGTAAATTGTTTCCCAGAATACAAAAAGATGGGGGTTTTTAGAAAACAAAAGGTTAGGGTATTTCTTCTCCATCACTGTTTTCTGGGAACACAGGACTCAGGTAAAGTTCAACATTGTCAGCTCATCCATTCATCAGCTCATCCCACCCACACCAAACTGCCCACTCTTGCAAAGGATAAAACCAATTCTCCGTTGTCATGTTCTACTTTTGCTTAATCATTTACCAGCAAAATATTAGAATTTCCAAAGTCAACACTGAAAAGTTCAGATTTCCAGTGTTGGTCAACCTTTCCTTATGCCAAGATAAGCTCCTAAAAACTTACACATAAATCAAATCCTTATAAAATAGGATGGAGGTTGCATAGCCAAATGGTTGTCTACTGACAGACTTTCTCTAAATTTGCATCCTGTGTGCCACTTACTAGCATTTTCAAGAAATTTTCTATGTGACTGTCACCTCGTCTCTAAAATGGGATATTGCTTCTCCTACACTTAGCATGGTCTTAATGAGGATTAATTTGATACTGTGTCTAAAACAGCACTTCTCAAACTTTAATGTGTCTCAGAATCCCTGGGGAGCTGGTTGAAATGACAGTTCTGATTCAGCAGGTCTAGGATGGGGGCTGAGACTCAGCAATTCTAATAAGCTCCCAAATGATGCCCATGCTGCTGGCCCTCAGTCCACACTTTGAGTAGAAAGAGTCTAAAGACACTGCCTGACACCTGGTCAGAAGCTAACGAGGTGTTATTTTTATTAGATTATATAACTGTGTGTAAGATGAGGAGGCCCCTGTTAGATGAAATTTGACATGAAGACTTCTGTAGGTTACATCGACACCCTCTGTAATCTTTGCCTGTCTGAATTTCCATAAATGTGATTACAAAACAATGAGACATATAAACCATATTTGAAAATCACCCTTATAACTCTGCTGTCTCAAGTTATCGTCATTATTAGATTTTGCTAGAATTAAGTACACTTTCTCAGCTACCTCAAGAACTATGTTACTCTTCAAAGCCTCATTAATTAGATTTTAATACTGAATCTTGCTCACTAAATTGTGATTCCCTTAAAGTGAATGCTCCCTGAGAGTTCAGAAATGGCTAAATCAACATATCTGGTTTTGCTGAAGAAGGTAGATCTAGGAGGGATAAGAAAGGCTATGATTTACCCTGAAAGTGTACAAGACTGTCAGTTGGGCATGTTTCTTTTGAAATTGAAGCTTACTTTAAACTTGTTTGTTGTTAGCTGCCATTGAGTCATTGCCCCCAACTCATGGCAACCCCATGCACAGTGGAACAAGACGCTGGCTGGACCTGCACCATCCCCATGTCCGTCGCAGATTGGGCCATTCTGATCTATAGGGTTTTCATTGGCTAATTTTCATAAGTAGATCACCAGGCCTTTCCTCCTAGTCTGTCTTAGTCTGGAAGCTCCACTGAAACCTGTTCAGCCTTATAGCAACATTCCAGCCTCCACTGACAGACAGGTGGCGACTGTGTTTAGGTGGATTGGGTGGGAATCAAACCCTGCATGGAAGGCGAGAATTCTACCCCTGAACCACCACTGCCCCTATGAAAACATGAGATTACTTAAAAAGGTAAGGAGAGGCTTGTAGCCTAACTATGAAACTCACCATAGCTATAAGACAGAGGGGCAAATTCAAATATTTAAACTGAAAAATTACATTACTATACATGGCGATCCGTTCTAGTGGAACTACCATACTCTGCTGGTGGGAGTGTAAACTGCTGTAACCACTTTGGAAAACTGCTTGGCAGTATCTATTACAGCTGGACATATACAAGCCCTATGGCCCAGCAGCTCCACTCCTAGATATGTACCCAACAGAAATGCATTTGTATGTTCACCAAGATACACATACAAGAATGCTTAAAGCATCCCTATTACAATAGCATAGGCTGGTCACAAGCCAAACATCCCTTAATTGTATGGTGTTTAAGTAAACTGGTATATCACGCAGTAGAATACTACACAGCAAACACCTACAACGGATCTACAATTACCCACGCAATGCGGATGAATCTCTCTAATATAATATTGAGCAAAAGAAACAAAACAAAGAAAGTGAAATTAAAATCTACACAAAACCATTATGTGGTCTCGGAAGTTCAGATGGTGGTCACCCCTGGGGTGGGGATCATGATGAAGGTCATCCCTGGGGTGGAGATTATGATGCAGTGCTAGTCACAGTCTATTTCTGGTCTGGATGCCAGTTACACAGGTGTCCACTTCGTGATGAGTCATCCATCTGTTCACTTTTCTGTAGGTCTGCAGTATGTCGATAAAATTTACATTACAAAAAACCTGTGACTGTCTTAAAAGTGACATAGGCTTCCGGGGTACTGTGTTTTTCTACACAGTAAAGTGTTTGAGAGGAAGAAATGATTTGCTCCTGAATTTTTAACCTATCTTTGATTTCACACATCACTTAGATTCATTCCTTAAAAGACAGTGCCGCCAAAAACAACAACAGAGAGACAATACCACAAAGAAACTCCTCAGAGATCTACTGAGAAACAAAAGCAGCAAATGTTTTTTAAAGGAGGGCTATAGCCTCCCATATTCCATCTTCTTTTCACTAACCTGTTACGATCCTCGAGCAAAAGCCAATTAAATAATCAGAGCAGATCCAAGGAAATAAACTCCCCTTCTCTGGGTTCTTTTCTCCCTCCCTTCTCCCTGTAAAGAAAAACATTCAAGAAGCAGAGAGAGCCTAAGGATATTGGACACAAAATCAAAAGATCTGAAGAGACACTTCATCCCTGCTAGGATGGCAATTATCAAAAAAATAAAGTGTCAGCAAGAACGTGGAGAAATTAGAACCCGTGTTCATTGCTAGCCGGAAGGTAAAATATTGCAACCATTGTGGAGAACAGTTTGGCAGTTCCTCAAAAAATTAAACATAGAAGTACCCTATGATGAACACGCTTCTTAGTTCAATCAGATATACAAGACCAAATGGGCAGCTCCTGTCCAAAAGCAGGATGAGATAGCAGGAAGGGACAGGAACTGGCTGACTGGACACAGGGAACCCAGGGTGGAAAGGGGGAGTGTGCTGTCACATCGTGGGGATTGCAACCAATGTCACAAAACAATACATGTATAAAATCTTTAATGAGAAATTAATTTGAGCTGTATATTTTCACCTAAAACACAATAAAAAAAAATTCTTAAAAAAGCAAATTGCAAAAAAAAATTTTTTTAAGTTAAAAAAAAAGAAATTATTGGTTGCTGTTGAGTCGGTGCCAACTCATGGTGACCCCACGTCCAAGAGAGTGAAACGTTGCCCTGTCCTGTGGCATCTTCTTGATCGTAGGTATGCTTGACTCTGTTGTTGCAGCCACTGTGTATTTTGAGTGCCTTCCAACCTAGGGGGATATTCTTCCAACACTATATTGGGCAATATTCTGTTGTGATCCATAGAGTTTTCAATGTTTATTTTTCAGAGGTAGGTTGCCAGGCCTTTCTTCCTAGTCTGTCTTAGTCTAGAAGCTCTGCTGAAACCTGTCCACCATGGGTGACCCTACTGGTGTTTGAAATACCAGTGTTTTCGGCATCTAGCAAGACACAAACCACCACAGTGTGACAAACTGACTGACAGGTGGTGGCTCTAAGAAATAAAATCTATCCCCAAAATACTATTTGCAGATACATTAAAAAATACACGAGTTTATAAGGAAATCAAGAAAGACTTGGCAATCTTCTTACAAAAGATCGGCCAGTGAGGATCCTATGGATCACAATGGTCCAATCCCATTGTGCATGGGGTTGCCGTGGGTCTGGGCCGACTCGACAGCAGCTAACAGCAACATAAGGAAATCCATTATGCTGAAATACATTTACCAAAATATATATATATATTTTAAATTTAGTTGTCCAAGTTAGGCCTGAGGGCTGGGGACTATGGTCTCGGGCGACATCTAGGTCAATTGGCATAACATAGTTCATAAAGAAAATAGTCTACATCCTACTTTGGTGAGTAGCATCTGGAGTCTTAAAAGCTTGAGAGCAGCCATCTAAGATACATCTATTGGATCCACCCCACTCAGAGCAAAGGAGAATGAAGAAAACCAAAGACACAAGGAAAATACTAGCCCAGAGGACTAATGGATCACATGAACCATAGCCTCCACCAGCCTGAGCCCAGAACGACTAGACGGTGCCCAGCTATTTCCATTGACAGCTCTGACAGGGATCACAATAGATGGTCCCAGACAGAGCAGGAGAAAAATGTAGAACAAAACTCAAATTCTCAAAAAACACCAGACTTACTGGTCTGACAGAGACTGGAGAACCCCTGAGACTAGGGCCCCTGGACACCCTTCTAACAGAGAACTGAAGCCACTGAAGAAGTTCACCTTTTAGCCAAAGATTAGATAGACCTATTAAAAAAAAAAAAAAAAGGAAGTACCATATGATCCAATAATTTCACTCCTATGTGGTGCCGTGAATTACTTCATATGGCCCTTCTAGGCATAGTCTTTGTAACTCTCCCCAAATAACTGGGTGGGGCTATGCAAATGAGGTGCTTGTGGCCCACCAAGGGGATTGGATAGCTTGCTAATAATGTAAATAAGATTCATGGCACCCTTGTGGGGATGGGACCATGCAAATAAGGTGTATGGAACCCTAACAAGGGGATTGGTCAGTTTTGTCATCCTGCTGGACTTAAATGGAGACACAGAGAGCTGTAACACTGGAGACAGAGAGAAGCACAGCAGCAGAAGAGGCAGCAGAACCAGGAGACTGTCAGGAGACACCCAGGGAGTGAGAGAGCTGAGCGCCTTCAAGCAGGAGGCTGACTGGCAGAGTGGGGAGCCCTCAGGAACTTACTGACAGAGCTAAAAGATTTTTGTAACACTTGCGTGAGCAGGGCAGAGGCCAGGCTGAGGGGCTGAGGGGCCAAACGCCATGGAGAATCCTGCCTGCAGCGCAGCTGAGAAGACCCGGTCCTGATCAAAGAACTGTATCCTGAGCATTCCTGAAGCTGGATTGTAACCTGTTACTTCCCTAATAAATCCCATAACTGTATGATCTGTGAGTTCTATGTGGCCATTGCAATGAATTATCAAACCCAGTAGAGGAGTAGAGAGTGCCATGGGAGGGACAGATGATGTCAGAATTGGTTTTAAAAAAATGGGCTGGCAAGAGGAGGTATGTCTGACCTCTGCCTCATAGGAATCAGCCTTGGGATGTTGATTTTGATTCTCCTTCCCCTTTGTGAAGTTAGAGGTCAGACACCTCTGCCCTGTCATTTTTACAATATATATACCCAAGAGACTTGAAAGCAGGGACTCAAACAGATACTTATACACCAATGTTCATTGCAACATTTTCACAATAGCCATAGGTAGAAACAACTCACAAGTCAACCAACAGATAAATGGATAAGCAAAATATGATGTGTACATAAAGTGGAATATTATTTAGTCATAAAGAGAAATAAAGTTTTGATACGTGCTACACATGGATGAACCTTGAAAACATTATGCAGAGTGAAGTAAGTCAGACACTAAAGGACAAATATTGTAAGATCCCACCTGTATGAAGTATCTAGAATAGACAAAGGCATAGAGACAATAGTTTTAGTGGTTACAGGATCTGGGGGGAGGGGAGAATGGGGAGTTATTGCTTAAGGGATACTGAGTTTCTGTTTGGGGTGATGGAAAGCTTTTGGACTTGATAGGTTGATGGTTGTAGAATATGGTGGATGTCTTTAATGCCACTGAATTATACACTTAAAATGGCAGATTGTTTTGTCTCATATATATATATACACAGACACACACACACATATATATATTTGTGCAGTCCCTGGGTTATGAATGAGATCGGTTTCTGTGTCTTTAAGTGGAATTTATAGGCAAGTTGTAACAGGTGCATACGGATCTTTCGTGTAAGAAAAGCCTGGAAGCCTTTTTCAATAATTTAAAAGCTGCACGTGCAGCAAGTGAAGGTGATCGTGATGAAGAATTTGTTGCGAGTAGGGGCTGGTTGAATTTCAAAATAAGGTCAAGTTTACATAACTTTAAGGGCAAGTACAAGTTGTCCATACGTCGGACATTCGTATCTTGGGGACTGCCTGTATATGTATATAACCACAAAAAAGAAAAAAGATCTGAAGAGAGGCCATGTAGATTTCTAAAAAGCAGCAAGAAGAATGAGTCCGTCTGAGGGTGGGCCAGGACATCCTGAACCACCCATCACTAACCACATTAATGCACATGAATTAAAAGGAAGGAGGAAATAAAAAGGGAAGCAGCTGTAAATTGCTTTGGGAATGAATCAGCATTAGGAACAATTAACCCACGTCCAAATTGCCATTTCTATGCCCTTCCGCCTTCTCTTTTTTTCCCTTTATTCCTTCTCTCCCCTAAAATCCACCCCCCAAACCAAATCAGTCTCTTAACTTACTCCCTTTGAGCTACTTTTATTAAAAGGTCTCTGGCTGGGGTTCTGAGACTGGTTCTTGATGGGCCAGACAATTTTCATCCAAATTGCAGCACTGTATCTGGGAAGTGGGAAGACACCTGTTAAATGAGCTTTTGCTGTGTGCATCACTGCTTTGTGCATTTGATTCCCTTCAGCTTTTCCCAATCCATGTTCACTTTTTTTTTTTTAAAGCAACTTGTGCCTTATTGTTTAAACCACAATCCCTTATACATAATGCCCAAATTGAAAAAGCTCTTAAAACTATAAGTGTCTATTAAATTCAGCGGCAAAACCAGAACTGACATGAGGCTGTTTATAATGACAATTTATCTCACTAACTGTGAATATTTATGTTTCATTGCAGAGGTGTAAATGTGTTTATTCCAGGATCCTGCTTCAGATGACCCCAGAGGTGTAACGCAAGACGTGATATATGGACTGCATTATCTTTCTAAAATCCAAAAATTCCAAAGCACATCTGGGATTGTAGAGAGGCAATCAAGAATTTTTCTTCAAGAGTAGAAAAACCAGACCTGTTGCCATCGAGTCGATCCTGACTCATAGCAACCCTATAGGACAAAGTAGAACTGCTCCATAGGGTTTCCAAGGAGCAGCTGGTGGATTCGAACTGCTGACCTCTGGTTAGCAGCCGAAAGTTTAACCACTGCTCCACCAGGGCTGAGTAGAGATGAAGTTAATAAGATGTTGGAGAGATTTGGGTTAAATTTAAGCAATAGTCTTATGGCCATAAGAATTGGTCAACATGGATATTTTCTCCCAAAAGACTGCCTTAGGTTGATATTTCAGACCAATATTTAACTTTGAGTTCAAAGGTAAAAGTCAACCCCTAGCTGCCTACAGGACTCTGGCCCTCACTTATCAGAACTTTTTCTTGCAGATAAGGGAGTGGGATGGAAATGTAACTTCAACACATTTGGAGAGTCATTAGTTAGGAAGAAGAGACAATAAAACATGAGTATTATGGCAAACTTTCGATGTGCCACTTTGATGTGTCTGAAGTAGGTGATGGGAACTCAATTCCAAGAGTGTGTTTGGTGTGGATTTCACAGTTGACTTGGTTTTTGAGAGAGAAGGTCTTAGCAGAGTGTATTTGCTCCCTCTTGAATGGCACTACCGTGTGCCAATAGATTAGGAGACTTCCCAAAGTAAGACACTTTCTATTTTTCATTGCTTGAACATTGAAGACCATGAGCTTCGACCTTAGCTGCAAAGGACATACTGCATTGAGAAATATGGTAATTAAACTGTAGATCAGTGGTTCTCCACTTTAGCTGCATATGGAATCACCCTCTGGGCAGCTTTTTAAAAAAGACTGATGCCTGAGTCCCATCCTCAGAGATTCCACTTTAATTGCCTGGAGGTCTTCTTGGACATTAGAAACTTTAAATTTCTCAGGTTAATTCCAATAATCCTGCTCTAGAAAAGCCTCTTAATACATTGGGAGATCTGTACATATCATTTCCCAAAATACTGGGAGTAAACCTTTATAATGGCTTTGATGAAGCTATCCTGGGGGACGTTGTATCAGTTTTTTAGCACTATATAACAAACCACCCAAAATTTAGTGGCTTAAAGTAACAACCATGTATTATTTCTTTATGTGGGAGGCAAGGTGACTCCTTGATCTGGGCTGGCTCAGCTGATTTTGGCTGCTGTCAGTTGCTGAATCAGCTCAGGATTGCCCAGTCGAAGTGTGGGAAAATAGGCCTTGCCTTTTTTATGGGAGTAGCTATAATGTCACATTGGTGAGATAGAGTATTGGGGCTATTTTATAATAATCTGCAAAGATGTAATGAGACTATCACAAGGTCCCTTTCAGGCCTCTATCCTTTGCTATCTGCCTCATAACCAATGAATAGTGGCTTCCATTAATGGTATATTGCGAAGACCTTACTTAGCAAATGCCCCGTTTGGTTTCTCTCACTTCCTACTTTTAAAAAATACATTACATAAACTATTTGTTCTGTAAACCTTCATCTAAAGTACAATAAAAAAATTTGGAAAAAATATATTACATAAATAATAGTTGCTCATTTTAAAGAAAAATCAGAAAGTACAGAGAAGCACAAAGAAGAAAAGTAAAATCATATGTCTTTTTCCGAACCAAAGATAAACATAGTTACTATTTGGTGTATATTCTTTCAGATTTTTTCATATTCTTTTTTTTTTTTTTTTAACAATGCTGAGTGAAATAAGTCAATCACAAAAGGACAAATATTGTATGAGACCACTACTATAAAAACATATGAAAATGTTTACACACAAAAACAATCTTTGAGGGTTACGAGGGAGGGGAGGGGTGGCAATGGAAGAACACTAAAAACACTAAATAGACAATATAGAAGTGGTAACTTTGATGAAGGGTAAGACAGGACATGATACACAGCACAACTTGTACAAAGCAAGGTCATGGAAGCTCCACAGACACATCCAAACTCCCTAGTGGGCTGAATTGCTGGGCTGAGGGCTGTGGGGACCATGATCTCAGGGAACATCTAGCTCAACTGGCATGACATAGTTTATAAAGAAAACATTCTACATTCTACTTTGGTGAGTAGCATCTGGAGTCTTAAAAGCCTGTGAGCCACCATCTAAGATACTCCACTGATCTCACCCCTTTGGGAGAAATGGAGAATGAAGAAAACTAAAGATACAAGGGAAAGATTAGTCCCGGACAGAGCTAGAGAAAAATGTAGAAGAAAATTCCAACTCACGAAAAAAAACTAGACTTACTGGCCTGACAGAGACTGGAGAAATCCTAAGAGTATGGCCTCTGGACAATCTTTTAGCTTAGTAATGAAATCACTCCTGAGGTTCACCCTTCAGCCAAAGATTAGACAAGCCCATAAAACAAAACGAGACTAAAGGGGCACAACAGCCCAGGGACAAGGATTAGAAGGCAGGAGGGGACGGGAAAGCTGGTAATAGGGAATGCAAGGTCGAGAAGAGAGAGTGTTGCCATGTTGTGGGGTTGTTAACCAATGTCATAAAACAATATGTATACTAACTTTTAATGAGAAACTAATTTGTTTGGTAAACCTTCAACTAAAGTACAATTAAAAAAAATGAGATTATACTATGAAAGTACAGGCTGTGGTACAAATCCCAACTAGACCAGTTACTAGCCCTATGACCTTGGACGAGTTATCCTCACTGTATCTCGGTTTTCTGATTGGAAAATAGGAATAATAGTGCCTACTCAAAGAATGTTAGGAGGATTAAATGAGTTAAGCACATATAAAATTTAGAGCCGTGCTTAGCTCGTTGTTGTTGTGTGATGTCGAGTTATTCCAACCAACAGTGACCCTATAGGATAGAGTAGAACTGGCCCCTCGGGCTTCCTAGGCTGATATCTTGATAGGAGCAGATTGCCAGGTCTTTTCTCCTGTGGGGTGGTTGGTAGGTTCAAACTGCTGACTTGGTTAGCAGCAGAGTACTTAACCATTCTGCCACCAGGGCTCCTTCCTTAGTTCATATTAAGTACTTAATAAATGTTAGTTGTGGGTTATGTGCTGCTATGATGCCGATCAGGTTTTAGTGGAGCTTCCAGACTAAGATGGACTAGGAAGAAAGGCCTGGTGATCTAGTTATGAAAATTAGCCAACGAAAACCAAAAGTCCAATCCATAACTGATTATGGAGATGGTGCAGGACCGGGCAGCAATTTGCTCCATTGTGCATGGGGTTGTCATGAATTGGGGGCCTATCTGTTTATTTAACAATAGAATGTGAATATTGTCACAAAATATGTTTATATAATATCATTCTTAAATGGCAGCTGCATTGCATTGATATATTGAAATTATTTAAATAATTCCTTTTTTTTTTTTTTACTTTAAAATTATTTCCAGTTTTTCGATATTATGGACATTGTGATAAAATATCCACATCCCTACATCTGATGGCCCTTGACCGATTACTGTCTTAGGATACCCACCTAGTAGCAGGATGATTGTATGCATGTTTCTAAGGATCTTGGTATTTATCACCAGATTGTATTTATTTTACCTTCCACTGGGCAAGTATGTTGTTGTTAGGTGCTGTGGAATCGATTTTGACTCATAGCAACCCCAAATGACAGAGTAGAACTGTCTCATAGGGTTTTCTAGGCTATAATCCTTATGGGAGCAGATCGCCAGGTCTTTCTCCCTTGGGGCCCCTGGGTGGGTTTGAACCACCAATCTTTTGGTTAGCAGCCGAGTGCTTACCATTGTGCCACTAGAGCTCTTGTTATTATTTTGACAAAAATCAAAAACAATACCCACAGACAGGTGTTTGCACCATAAGATGAAGGAGACTAGTCACCCAGGTAGTTGGTAGAGTGCGGTGGATCTTCCCCCTCCCCACGTCCCTCAGTAGGTATATTTGACATTATAACATGATCCCCACTTAACATCTGCTCATCCAGACAAAAGGCAATTTTGTAATTGTCAAAAATGTGATACAAGGTAGAACAAGATAGTGCATGTAATCAGCTACATAAATTGTGAGACTCACATCTCCATACACTGTCCTGGAACAGTGTATCCCTTTGCGTTTTCCCTCAAGAAAAGGACAATAATAAAGGAAAACTCTGAGCACCATCTGCTGGAGCGAGCTGGGCTCCCAGCACCTCATCAGCGCCTCGCTCCCCACCCCAACCCACAACTGTCCTCCTCCTGCGCGCCCAGGCGGAGGGGATGGAATACTTCTCAGATTTTCCTTTATCACAAAAGCCTCCGCTTGACCTTTGTCAAAGAAATGAAACAAAGATCACCAGAACTTTAAAAGAAGAAGAAGGGCGGCGGGGGGAAACAAAGCTGACGTTACTAACATGTCAAGCTCAGGAACACGCCAATAAAGAAATTCACTGAGGAGTTCTGGGAGAAAAATCAGGCATAAGGACTAGACGGAGGGTAGACGGTTCTTGTGATAGGTATGTTCATAAAGGATTGAGAAGGAGTACTCTGGACAGTGAAATGAGATTTATATCCACTCACCATTGGTAAAAAAAAACAATCCTCGTATTTCATTGATCAAGAAAGAGTCTTGAGTCAGGGCCGATCATCAGGCCAGTACAAAGGCCACTTAAAGTCCCTGATCCTTCATCAGTTTTGTTGGTTAGAGATAGTTCTGATGAAACAGAGTAACTGGTTTTGGTATTTCCCAGAACAGCACTTCTCAGATGTTAATGTACATTTGCATCACCTGAGGTTCTTGTTAAAACTGCAGATGCTGATTCCCTAGGTCTGGAGTGGGCCTGAGATCCTGCATGTCTAACAGGGTTTCCCCGCGTATGAATCACCGGGAGGGCTTGTTAAAACATAGCCCCACCCTCACTGTTCCAGGAAAATAAAAAAAAAAAAAAAGGCCAGTTAAATAAAAAAGGCATGTCATTCTATTGAATTTATTGTTAACATTTGAATATTCTTTTTCAAATATATGCAAGCATACTATAACTTTGCTAACTCGTTGCCGTCGAGTTGATTCCGACTCATAGCGACCCTATAGGACAGAGTAGAACTGCCCCATACGGTTTCGGAGGAGTGGCTGGTGGATTCAAACAGCCGACCTTTTGGTTAGCAGTTGAGCTCTTAACCACTGTGCCACCAGGGACCCATAACCTTGCTGGTAACCCATAAACCCATTGCCATTGAGCCAATTCCGACTCTTGCTGTCAAGTTCATTCCAACTCATGGTGACACTATGTGTGCAGAGTGGAACTGCTTCATAGGGTTTTCAAGGCTGTGACCTTTCAGAAGCAGATTTTCAAGCCTGTCTTCCAAGGCATCTCTGGGTGCGTTTGAACTGCCAACCTTTCAGCTAGTAGTCAAGCGCTTAACTGTTTGTGCACCCAGGGACACACACACACATACATACACATAACTGCAAGAATAAAATACTACTATGCTTAATGATTGTGTAAGCTATTAGTTATATGTACAAAAAAATCTTTGACTAAAAATTTTTACATAGTTAAATCAGTAAGGAAATAGAACTACAGTTAGTAGGATTGGGAGAGAATGCATTTGCTAGATAGCTTTAGGAATACCATTCTATCTTTTTCAAGCCAATAAATGTTTATATAATTTTAAACAATAACAGAAGGCAAAATAACAGAGATTATATAGAAAACATGTTTTTAATCTTTGCAAAATTATTAGGTTATCATTCATGACATTAAATAAAATAAACTTTAAGAACTGTATTTAATTTTGTTTTGTTATTTAATTCTATTCAGGCCGGGAATTTTTAAAGAAAAAACTTACCCTAGAAGTTCATTCTAAATTGGTGATAGTTGGCTTCAGCTCAGTATTTATTTTAACATTAAGCCAATTGGCATTCAGCCAAAATGAGTATTTGGTGCATTTCCAACAGTGGTCTAAAGAGCTGAATCAGGAGATCCCAATATCCTGGGTCAGACAATGTTCAGAGGGCTTCTACTCCTGGTTAACTAGAGCCACTCACGGCTTCCCACCTGACTCCCCTTGCCTGGTACTCCTTAATAGAGTTAAAGGACTCTCCAAGTCTTTGAGAATCTTCTGGAAACTTGAAACCAATGCATTGGTCTTCCTGCTTCTGTGGATTGAGGTTAGAGTTGCCA
>NW_004444040.1:9186326-9187482 GCF_000243295.1 Trichechus manatus latirostris
TCCCCTCCCTGGTGGTGCAGTGGTTAAGCACTATGGCTGCTAACCAAAAGGTTGGCAGTTCGAATCCACCAGCTGCTCCTTGGAAACTCTAAGGAGCAGTTTCTACTATGTCCTATAGGGTTGCTATGAGTTGGAATTGACTCGACATCAACTGGTTTGGTTTGGTTTTTAACGTTAAATTGGAGGCATTTAAAGATGAATGATAGCACCTTTGAATTCATGAGGTATGACATAAAAGCAATTTGGAAAGGGCTATAGTTTTTAGGGGGAAATGTCACTGAGCTATTCAAACACTAGTTTAAAATGGAGGATACCTTAGTTCCAGTCCCAGTTTTACCATGGTTACCAGGGTTTGGGATTTTGAGCTGATCACTTATTTTACAGCTCTAGGATGCCAATGTTTGTAAGACACACCATGAAAAAAATGCCACAGGAAAGAAAAAATGATGCCAATTAAGCTACGACACATGTTAATATACCATTGACTCTAAGACTCATCTTTATTTCAGAGATACTAATATGTAGAGAAAAATGAGTCTTAGAATTGATAAAATATGATATTTTGGCTTGCCTCATTTATATAATGAGAAAAATTACCATTTTTCCTAGTGAATATACATAAAGATCAGAACAAAGAAATCAATAATCAGCTCATGCTTCCCAATCTAACTTTGAACTGCATAACAGAATAGCTTCCAAGATAGAAGTTTTCCAGTGATTGCCCTTGTCAAAGTGGCATAAAAGGAGGTTAAATTTTCTTAAATGCTTTTTTAAAAAGCTCTTTTCTGAGTGAGTTAAAACTATTTCACTCTTTCCTCCCACTGGGTGAAGAATTATCTTTATGGTTATAATGTATCAAAGTCCAATGTTGTTTAATCAGAAAGTAGCTATATCCATGAGTTTGTATCACACACTCACTCATCCATCCATCCATCCATCCATCCATCATTATTCATTTACTAATCCATCCGACATTTATTGAACCTCTATTCTATGCCAGGTACCAGGCTAAACTTTGATAATACAGAAATGAAAAAGTCCTACTAACTACTACTAACTACAGTTAAAGGACTCTCCAAGTCTTTGAGAATCTTCTGGAAACTTGAAACCAATGCATTGGTCTTCCTGCTTCTGTGGATTGAGGTTAGAGTTGCCA
>NW_004444040.1:9187582-9212062 GCF_000243295.1 Trichechus manatus latirostris
TCCCCTCCCTGGTGGTGCAGTGGTTAAGCACTATGGCTGCTAACCAAAAGGTTGGCAGTTCGAATCCACCAGCTGCTCCTTGGAAACTCTAAGGATACCTACGCCATGCCACCTTCCGTCTATATAGTACGCATAGATACACTTATTTCCTGAATTCTGTAAAACACATCATTAACTTAATGATGAATGTTTTTGAGGGAACAGAATACTCCAATAATCTATATTTTGATTTTAAGACACATTCTAATTTTAGAGAGGTTAATGTGAAAAACAAGTGGGGGGGGGTGTCTTAGTCATCTAGTGCTGCTATAACAAAAATACCACAAGCGGATGGCTTTAACAAAGAGAAATGTATTCTCTCACAGTCTAGTAGGCTACAAGTCCAAATTCAGGGTGTCAGCTCCAGGGCAAGGCTTTTTCTCTCTCTCTGTCGACTCTGGAGGAAGGTCCTTGTCATCAATCTTCCCCTGGACTAGGAGCTTCTCCATGCAGGAAACTCACGTCCAAACGACATGCTCTGCTCCTGGCACTGCTTTCTTGGTGGTATGAGGTCTCCCCTCTCTGCTCGCTTCCCTCTCCTTTTATCTCTTGTAAGATAAAATGTGGTGCAGACCACATCCCAGGGAAACTCCCCTTACATTGGATCAGGGATTTGACCTGAGCAAGGGTGTTATGTCCTACTCTAATCTTCCTTAACACAATCTAATCTTGCCTCATTAACCACAGGCAGAGATTAGGATTTACATCAATCACAAAATGGAGGACAACCACATAATACTGGGAATCATGGCCTAACCAAGTTGACACAATTCAATCCATGACAGGGGGAAAAAACCCTCATGGATCTTAAAAGTATCTATGATTTATTTTCTCTATTAGCGACAAACAGTATTTATGGTCTCCTTTCTACTCTGTTCTACAGGGCTGCTGTGAGCAGGAACCAACTCGAGGGCACCTAACAATAGCAACAACAAATATATAGAAACAGAGTATTGAGCATGTAGAAGTGGAAAATCATTCTTTTCAAAATAACAACAAAACAAGGAAATACTTAAAAATGCATGTGAAAAGATTCAAGACCTATATGAAGAATTTTAAAATCTTAATAAAGATCATGAAACAATATTTGAACAAATAGAAAGACTATCACATTCTTGTGTGGAAACAATAACCTCCAAATGTTAATTTTTCCACAAATTAATATGTAAACCTAAATTCATTTCCAATTGTAATTCATTTTATGATCGCATAAAATGATCTTTAAGTTCATATGAAAGAATAAAAGCTTAAAAACAGCCAGGGGATGAATCAAAGAGAAAAACACTGATGTGGGGACTTCCTTTATTAAAAATGTTATAAAACTTTTATAACCAATAGGTGTGGTATCGGCAAATAAACCAGTGGAAGAGAAAAGAGTCTAGAAATAGAACTCCATGTAGATGAGAATTTAATACATAACAAAACAAAGGTGGTATAAGAATGGTTTCTTTAATAAATGATGCTGGTACAACTGGTTCTTCATCTAGAGCAAAATAAAGTTGGATCTCTACCTCATATCATTTATAAATATGAATTACACATGGATTAAAGACTTAAATGTAAAAAGTAAAATTCTCAGAAGAATATTTAGAAGATCTAGGGGTTTTTAACCAAGACAAGAAACCTAGAAGCTAGAAAACAGAAATACATTTGACTGGAGGAAAATTAAAGCCTTTAAAATGGTAAAACATACAGTAAATTAAATCAATAGAAAACAGTTTGTGAAATATATTTGCACTACAGAGGAGAGATGTTGTTGTATATTTTTGGTTGTTGTGGTTAGTTACCATCAAGTCAGTTTCAACTCACGGAGACCCCATCTGTGCAGAGTAGAACTACTCCATAGGGTTTTCAAGGCTCAGACCTTTCGGAAGCAGATCGCTAGGCCTGTTTTCCCGAGCTGCCTCTGGATGGGTTTGAACTACGAACCTTTTGGTTAGTAGTTGAAGCTTAACTGTTTGAGTTACGCAGGGACTCCCATAGAGGAGAGATAAAGGGTTAATGTGTATAATAATATCTATAATGTAAAAAGCGTTCTTCTAAATAAAAGGAAAAATAAGTAAATGGGTAAATAAATATGAACACATAATTCAAAGAAGAGCAAATCCAAATGGCTAACAGTATTTTTTTAAATGCTGACATGTACTGGTAATCAGAAACTTCAAAATAAAATAACCAGAAGTCAACAATTGACAAAAACAAAAAAGAAACATAATATGACTGGCAGGAACCTTGGGTGGAGGAGGGGGTATGGAAAACAGTACTTTGATACATTGGGGGGTGGAAATGTGAATTGTTTTAGCCTTTGGAAAACCATCAGACAATATTTATTAAGATAGGAGTAACATGCTTTTTTGATCTAGAAATTCTACTCATGAGAATCTAACACTTATAAATAAAAAATGTAAGCTGTGTATGTGAGGTTGACAGTTGAAGTCCACTCAGCGGAGCCTCAGAAGAAAGGCCTGGTGATCTACTTTCAAAATACCAGCGACTGACAACCTTACGGAGCTCAGTCCTACTCTGACACACATGGGGTTGCCATGAGTCAGAATCCACTTGATGGCAACACTTTTTTTAAGTTGTTGGGCTCTAGGCCGCTTTGCCCTCCACCCCTGGACACACTTGGGTGATGGAAGGCATATAATCTCCCTGGCAAGATGGCTTCTATTTGGGCCGAAGGCAGTTCTCCTGAGAAAGGAGCAGCTGTGAGCCAATAGCAGCCAACACTCATAACATCTGGGGATGGGTGTTCCTGGCCAGCAAAGGGGATGCAGGTAGGACACCAACAGCATCCACTATAATCCATAATGGCATATTATGTGACCTTAGAAATAATGAATTAGCTATGTTTCAGTTGACTTGGAGGGAGTTCTGAAAAAAAGCAGATAAAGTTATGCAAAATGATCTTTTTTATTTTGACCAAATCAAAGTAAATAATTTTTCTATGTACTTTTGTATATAGATCATATGAGCATACAGAAAGTGTCGAAGAACACCCTATAGGTATATGTGATCAGGGTGAAGATGTCGCAGGTAGAGAAGGGAGTAGAGGAGAATGATAAGTAGAGAGGCAGTCAAGGTAAAAAAGGGGAAAAACAGATCACACCCTAAAAAGGATGATTATAATTAAAGCACCTCAGAGAATGGAGAAATGATTTGGAATGCTTGCTGGTAAAACCTGTCATTCATGCCTTCTGTTTAAGTTGGGAATTCTTTACTTTCTGTGCCACTGTAGCCATTTCACATTTACTGTCCCATTTCACAGATACCTAAAGAGTTAGAAAGTAGTGAAAAATCTGGGGCAATAGTTTGCCTACTATTTTAAATTCATCATACTAAAAAAACAAAACAAAACAAAACAAAACCCAAACCCGTTGCCGTTGGTTTGATTCCGACTCATAGTGACCCTACAGGATAGAGTAGAACTGCCCCACAGAGTTTCCAAGGAGGGCCTGGTGGCTTTGAACTGCCAACATTTTGGTTAGCAGCCATAGCGCTTAACCACTGCACCACCAGGGTTCATCATACTACACAGGTGTTTTGCTGCTGTTTTTATGTGACAAATAATAAAAATGTACAATGGAATCTTTTCATTTATCCTGAGGAAATAATCAGGGATATGGGAAAAGAATATATAAAAGGATGTTTATTGAACTGTTGCTTACATTAATCCAAAAATTGAAAACGGCCTCAAGGTTTACTAATAACAAGCTCATTAACTAAATTAAAATTTACAAATAAAATTTCTTCAGGCATTAAAGTGATGTAGTAGTACAATGTGCAGTGATTGTACATGCTCCTGATGTTTATGACATATTAAGTAAAAGAAACAGATTATAAAACAGAAGGATGGGAGGGGTGGGAGGGAAATAAAAAAAAAGATTATAAAACAGAACATACTGTATGATCACAAAGTTGGGAAAGTATACACAGAAGACAAACTGAAAGAACACATATAAAGTGTAAATTGTGGTTATCTCTGGGTAGCAATGGGGAGCCTTGGTGGAGCAATGGTTAAGCCCTCAGCTGGAACTGAAAGGTCGGCAGTTCGAACTCACAAGTCGCTCCACTGGAGAAAGATGTGGAAAGTCTGCTTCTGTAAAGATTACAACTTTGGAAACCCTATACGGCAGTGTTACTCTGTCCTATAGCGTCACTATGAGTCAGAATCGACTCAACGGCAATGGGTGGGGTTCTGGGTAGCAGGATGCCACTTGACTTTGTTTTCCTTTTTTGTGTGTGTCTGAGACGTATTTCCCAAATTTTCTATTACAACATAATGTTTGTAATAATTTTATTAAATTATTTTAAAAAGAGAAAAGGAATATATACAAAAAAACATGTCTCCCCTGCTAGATTATCAGCTGCTTGAGGTCCTATCCTATTGACTATCCTGCCTGGCAAACAAAGAACTGAATTAACACTTCCCAAAATGAAACCACTATACTTCTGATAAAAGGTACAAGGCTAAAAATACAAGGTGTTGATTATAAATATTTCTTCAATTTTTAATAGAATTCAATTTATTTCCCTTTAAATTAACAATTGGTCATATGTGATGGTATTACCCTGCTTTTAGTAAACTAGTTTCTTAAATACCTCCCCAACAAAGGCTTAATCTACATAAGAGAAATGGTTTTGAGGAATTTATTCTTTTTTGGATATTGCTATATTCTTAATAAAGAAGCATATAAACCTACCTATATTCCAAAAATACAGTTTAACATTGGTTTAGATATATCTAAGGGAGAATTTTGTAGGCGAGTGACAAAAATTCCCAAAAATTCCTGGGGTTCACCCTTCAGCCAAAGATTAGACAGGCCCATAAAACAAAACAAGACTGAATGGGCACACCAGCCCAGGGGCAAGGACGAGAAGTCAGAGGGTATAGGAAAGCTGGTAATGGAGAACCCAAGGTCGAGAAGCAGAGAGTGTTGACATGTTGTGGGGTTGGGAACCAATGTCACAAAACAATATGCGTATTAATTGTTTAATGAGAAACTAGTTTGCTCTGTAAACCTTCATCTAAAGTACAATAAAAAAATTTTTTTTTTTCCAAAGATTGTGAGAGGCCATGATCACTAAGTGGAAACAGTTAACTACATGAAAAAAATTACAAAGAGATCAGATGTTCCAAATAGCCTTTTCCCTCAGATTAAGAGAGAGATTTATTTTGACAGCTGAAACAGGGCCCTGTAGGAGATGTTTAGTCTCCATGGCTATTCCCCAAAGATTATTAGAAAGGAGTAACCGAACTAATTGGATGTTTTGACAGGACCGGCACTGATTATGAGAGTGATTTTGTACACGATACTTTTAAATAATAAGCTGCATAATTTATATGACTGTCAATAATATTATTTTATTTTAAGGTTATCCAAAAAACTGTTCAACAATATAAGAATACAGACTATCATAGGTCTTATAAAGGTACTTAAAATTTCTCTTCTATCAGGTGAATGCCTAAATAGCCTTAATTACGCAAACTAAGTTCAAATACACTTACGATAATAAAATATAGTAATATATAATTTAAGTATCTTTTGGAAAACACTCTAAAGGCTGTTTTAAAATGTCTAGCATATAAAGAACCTCTGTTGTTGCTGTTGGGTGCCATCGACTCATGGCGCCCCCGTGTGTTACAAAGTAGAACTGCCCCACAGAGTTGTCCTGGCTGTAATCTTTACGGGAGCAGATCGCCAGATCTTTCTCCTGCAGAGCCGCTGGGTGGGCTTGAACCACCAATCTTTCAGTTAGCAGCTCAGTGCTTAACTGTTGCATCACCAGGGCTCTTTAAAGATTTTCTAATATACAATGAAACCTGTAAGAGCGGGACTGCCTGGTTTTTCCGGCTCTCAAAAGCTTTCTGCCTTTGACAGGGAGCAGTCTTACCACTTTTCTTCTGCTCCTTTTAGTGGAAAATATTTGAGTCTTCCTTTTCTAGCAGGTTTCTGCCTTACACAGGTTCCAGCTTCCACAGGTTTTACTGTAGTACAAACGGAAGAATTAAGGAGTGGGATATATATGAGATGAAGTGCTTTGACTTAAAAGGCTCTTTTAATTTGCTTTTGTGCCTTTGTGTTTTCCTTGATGCCAAAACCCTCACCTCTTTTGATTAACAAGATGCTAATCTGGTTGGATCCTATGGTTCAATAAACTGTAACGCTGTGAGTCTCACAGAAGTAAGGGGCAGCCGTCACTGACTTCGTTCTCTGCTGCATTACTCTCCCTTATGCAGCTCTTAAGATTTCCCGCACTGTCTCCAGAGGGACCTCATAATGTGACATTTAGGCCTCGGTCTTACTTCATATCACAAACAAAGCCTGAGGCTTACTTAGTTTCTATTTTTTCTGTTAAAATTATTTCCATCTCATATTTTACCATCTGAGTTTGAATGATGATTTTCTTGAACTATTAAGGAAGTGTTTTTATTCTTCTTCCACTTTCAGTATTTTTGAATAAGGTTTTTTTTTATTTTAAAATTTTTATTATGCTTTAGGTGAAAGTTTACAGAGTAGTTTCCCATTCCATAATTTGTATATAAAGTGTTCCATGACATTGGTTGCATTCCCCACAATATGTCAGCACTGTCCCCATTTCCACCCTAGTTTCCCTGTTTCCTTTCCATCTGGATTTTCTACCCCTTCCTGCCTTCTCATCTTTGCTTTTGGGCAAATGTTGTCCTTTTGATCTCATATAATTGATTGTTTCAAGGAACGTGTTCCTCTCAGGTGTTGTTTATTTTATGGGCCTGTCTATTGTTTGGCTGCAAAGTGGTCTCCAGGAATGGCTTCACTTCCAGGTCAGAAGGATGTCTTAGGGCCATAGTCTTGTGGGTTCCTCCAGTCTCTGTCAGACCAGTAAGTCTGGACTTTTTTGTGAATTTGATTTTTTGTTCTACGTTTTTCTCCTACTCTGTCCGGGACCCACTATTATGATCCCAGTCAGAGTGGTCGGTAGTGGTAGCCAGGCACCATCTAGTTCTTCTGGTCTTGGGGTAGCATAGGCTGTGGTTCATGTGATCCATTAGTGTTTTGGACTATTTGCTCCCTTTAGTCTTTGGTCTTCTTCACTCTCCTTTGCCCCAGATGGGAAATTGTACCTTAGATGGACGCTTGCAAGCTTTTAAGACCCCAGACGCTACTCACCAAAGTAGGATGCAGAACATTATCTTTATAAACTACGTTGTGCCAGTTGACATAGATGTCCCCCAAGTCTATGGTCCTTCACCTTTGAGCCTAGGAACTTCATCCCACAAAGTGTTTGGTTATGTCTAAGAAGTTTCCGTGATGGTGCCCCTTGTGTGCTCTATTGTCTATATTAATATACATGCAGCACCTTCAATTATGTATGTAGAAATATCCACAACCAAATCTGTATCTGCCGGTGGGTGTGCTCCCTTACACTCTCCCACACCTCTTTAGCATACCTATCTACCTATGTACCCATTCGTAAACTACTGTTTGTTAAAACTACTGTTGTAGGATTGTCTATGTTACAGTAATTACAGTAGTTGCCTTTTATTCTTGTTTCTCTTGGTGTCTTCCTTTGCCTTGGTTATGTGCTGACTTCCCTCATATTGTATATTGCCTTTCCCTTCACCAATATTAACACGTTTTCTATCTAGTTAGTCATTTTCTAATAAGGATTGTAAACACTTCAGGAAACACAAATGAATTTATAAAAATATTTAAACAAATTTATGATATATTCAAAGTGAGAGTACTGATGCTTCACCAAAGAATGTAACTGAACTTGATGGCAAAGCTAAAAATGGTAGAGCTAAAAACGACTATCATGAGAAGTGGAGACACCTAACCTATAAGGTCAATTGGAGAGGTTCTCTGCACCATCTCTTCTTGGAGAAACTTGGAAATACAGTATAGGGCGAAAGAGACAGGGCAATTCCCATATTCCTACGTGATACTCTCTTAAGTGATTATAAAACACTCCTTCATAAATGTCACATGTGATTAAGAACACTGCTTGTATGTTTGGAGTGATGGTGAAAATGCAAAGGTATCACATCAAGAATGTTTTTTTCACTTGTATGACCGAGCTTTCAGTAAGTAATTATATATAAGCTTTCCCACCTGCCTTTATTAGATATCTATGGCTGTGTAACAAATAAAATCCAAAACTTGGCTGAAAATAACAAAATTTGTTATCTCACAGATTCTGTGGGTCAGGAATCTGGGAGCAGCTTAGCTAGGCCCTCTGCTTCAGGATCTCTGAGGAGGCTGCAAAGGCAGCACTACCGTCATCTCAAGGCTCCACTGGGGAGGATCAGCTTCGTGTTCATTCTCATGGTTGCTGGCAGGATTCAGTTCCTTGGGGACTGTTGGCTGGAATCTTCTCACAGTCCCTTCCTACGTGAGCCTCTCTATAAGGAAGCTTACAACATGGCAGCCGGCTTCCAGCAGAGTGACCGAGTGAGAGATGGAGAAGCACTTTTATAACCTAGTATCGTAAGTGAAATCCTATCACTCTGCCATATTCTCTTCATTAGCAGTGAGTCACTAGGGTCCCTCTCACCACACACAAGGGGTAGAGTACCAGTAGGAAGGATCATTGGGAGCTATCTTAGAGGCTGCTTCCTGCTGTTGTGTGCTGTCAAGTCTATTCTGACTCATAGCGACCCCACGTGGTAGGGTTTTCTTGGCTGTAATCTTTACAGGAGCAGATCGCCAGATCTTTCTCCTGCAGAGTGGATGGGTGGGTTCAAACTGCCAAGCTTTAGATTAGCAGCCCAGGGCTGAACTGTTGTGCCACCGTGGCTCTTTAGAGGCTGCCTACCACATGCAAGATAGATTCACACTCTGCCCAGATCCCCAAAAGTCTCATTCCATTTCCACATGAACTCAAAGTCCAGAATGTCATGGTTGAAATCAGGTCTGGGTGTGGATGAGCCTCCTGGGTGTAGTTCTTTAAGTACAGCTCCTGGAGCAGTTATTTGCCTTCTACCTGGTCCCCAACATACAATGATTAACAGACACAGGATAATGGCTACAGACATTCCTGTTCACAAAATAGGTAAATAGGGGGCACAAAGGATTCACTAAGTCCAGCTTACACTCGGGAGGGGATTACTCAAGCCCCCGAAAACCAGGAGGTGGGGCTCACTGGGGCCACCTTAGAGGCTGCCTTTCTATTTAACTGTAATAACAAAGAAGTAAAACCTTAGACAAACACTTGAAATGTAGCTGATTTTTCAATGTACATGCAATGCTGTTTGTACTGCAATTCTTCTTTGGCTCAGAGTAAAAATTCTTTTCCATTACAAGAATATTGGAGGGAATTGCTTAAAAATTCTATTTCCCTTTATTGTGGCTATAGATCCGAAGCTGTTTAATTTCCCCAAAATTTCAAAATGTTTTCCTAAAGTTTAATACAGCATCTGTTACAGCCCCATACTTACTCCTCTAGCAGCATTCTGTATTTCTTCCAGTTTTTTTTTTTTTTTTTAAAAACTGTGCTTTAGGTGAAAGTTTACAGAGCATATTAGTTTCTCATTAAACAATCAATACACAATGTTTCGTGACATTGGCTGCCAACCCTACAACATGTCAACAGTCTCTCCTTCTCCACCTCGTGTTCCCCATTTCCATCCCTCCCGTTTTCTTATCCCCTCCTGCCTTCTCATCCGTGCCCCTGGGCTGCTGTGCCCATTTAGTCTCGTACACATGGTTGAACTGCGTGTGTTACTGTCTGTTTAATGGGCCTGTCTAATCTTTGGCTGAAGGGTGAACCTCAGGGTGACTTCAGTACTGCATTAAAAGGGTGTCCAGGGGCCATACTCTCGGGGTTTCTCTACTCTATTTCTTCTTCCATTTATCAATACACCTCGCACTTGCCATAAAATTTAAATTACATTCCTTGGTAAAACAAACATCAGTGCTTCTACTCTGAATATAGGAGTTGTATCTTTTTTGCACTGTTGACTAAAGAAATAAGTCGTCCACTTCTTATCTCTATGCTGCCTCTGAAGTCCTTACTTTGCCTCCTTCTCCATCAGGCTAAAACAGTGGTTCTCAACCAGAGGCAATATTGCTTCCCAGGGGATACGTGGCAATGTCGGGAGACATTTTTGGTTGTCACAGCTGTGGTGTGCTACTAGTGCCTAGTGGGTAGTGGCCAGGGATGCTGCTAAACATCCTACAATGCACAGGATGGCTCCCACAACAAAGAAATATTTAGTGCAAAATGTCAGTAGTGCTAAGGTCAAGAAATCCCGGTCTAAGACAAACTCATCCTTCCTCCAGCTTTAAACGTGAAGACATAAAAAAGTTTTTTCAGTCTTAGCTATTATATGTCTATTTTTTTTTCTAATCACATGTTTCCTTAAAAACAACAAAAATAAAGAACTGTGATACAAACTAGCAATGCTGGCAAACCAGTTCTACATCAATTACCTAACCACTGAATAATACAGTCTCAGATAAAGGACATTGAGAAAAGTGAAATTTTACTGAATGTTAAGTTAGAATACATTTTTTGACTGGGCAATATGTACTGGATGCTTTGTGATACATTAGAATACAATTTTATACTTTAAACACAGGTAATTATTAGTAAATAGAAAATACCCATAACAATTATGTCCAAGCTAGAGAATGGATTAGGATTTTTTTAAATTTTCTACATATAGTTAGAATGATGTCAAAATAACAATAACAACAAAAACATTTAAAACAACGTACAGTAGTATCTATGGAATCCTTAAGATGACTATAACATCTTTAACAAAAATGTTTCATTTTTTTATTAGTTTATGACATTTCTATTTAGGAATTGTGGCTTTCCTTAAATAACTGTATCTATATATCTTTATGAATCATCTGTCCAAATATGCTGAACAGCCCTTTGGGAGAGAACAAATACATTCAATATTTGTCTTAATTGACACCTGACTAGATTTTTTTTATTTGAAAAATGTGTTCTTCTCTTGTATCAGTTTTTATCTTCTATGACATACGCAAGGTCCAAAATCAAATTGGCTGTCTCCACAGCCACCTGTAGGCCACTAAGCTTGGCAGTAAAACAGTCCAAAGTCAGGTTGTTGGCTGAGCTGGCAGCTTCATGTGGAAGGCTGTTTTGCGGCACAAAAGGATGATGAGTGCTTCTTAAGAAAGACCAGCTGAGTTCTTCCTGGTTACTGTGCAATCCACAACCACATCTTGAAAGCAAATCTGGCCAGTTAGCTACAGGAGGAGAATGTGACTGAACTGACCAAAAGTGTCCATACTTCATGTCAGTGAGAATTTCACCTCCATCATGTTCTAAAGAACCTGCGAGAGATTCTAGAGCACTGCAAAATGCTTCAGCAATTAGATGAAGTTCTGTTTGAGTATATCCAACATCTTTGAGAATGCTTCCTGGCTCGTTAAGAGTCTAAAGAGCAATATAAAACCATAGAAAACACACGGAAGGCAATTAATACTACAAAATCATTTATTTTAAAAAAATTCAGAAAATGTTTCTGACATTTGTAAAAAGGTATCTGAAAAATAGACTATCTGATCAAAACCTTATTCATAAAGTTACTTCTTACTTTCATTTACTTAGGGGTCTGGAGTATGATGCTAGTAGGCATGTCTGGGTCAGCTGGCCAGGCCCTTAACCCTGTTGGTGATAGTAAAAATGTATGCTACCAGTCATGTTCTCAGAATAAATGAATCAGAATAAATCTCATCACCAGCTTATTCTCAATGACTGACCAATAGTGCCTCTTAATTTATGAAGAACACGGCATGCTGCATGTATTATAGGTTTTTATACACACTGGGATAAGTTCTTGAAGACTAATGCTCCAAAGGAAGTACCGATTTATATTCGGCAAAATGTCTGAGATTTGTTTAAAATGAGAACCCACATATGATTATTAAAATAAAAAACATTTAGGGATATCTACAATTTTCACATCAGTGTTTTAAAGATGAATATTCTTCTCTTTAAGTTAATGAAAGCATAATATGATTTTAAACTATATTTTGGGTCTACCATTCTAAAAAGTTTATCCTAGAAACTTCATGATAGAAAAAAAAAATTAACATAGTAGCAAACTGAATGATAGCTAAAAAGTCCATATCCTAACTACTTAAAAACAGTGACCACCTTTTTTTTTTTGCCAGGAGTTTCAACCAGATGAGATCATCTCTATTGCATTTTTCCCATACCTTCAACACTTCATTTTTCTTTAAAATTCTACTCCACATCTCCCTCCTCCAAAAAACTTTCTCAAGTTTACTCAATTCCATTTGCAGATTACATTATTACCCACTCAGCATCAATAGATTTAATTTTGTTTTTTATTCTGTATATTCTAACAAAATGGACGTGGGCATATCAACAATTGTGAAGATGGTGCAGAACCCGGCAACATTTCATTCCATTGTAAATGGAGTTGCCATGAGTCAAAGCTGACTCAATGGCAACCAACAACAACAATTCTAATAATTTTATAGGAGTGGGGCTTTGTCTCCAAATACATTTTAAACAATTTGGGGAAGCAGGGTGGGGCATGTCTGTAAAAAAAGTTTACATTCTCTCTAACCCCCATCACCCAGTGGGGAGCTCTGCAAAGTCACTGATGACACTCCTGTATAATCAAACAACCAATTGCAAATGTTTGGAAAACAACTACACATTTTTAAATCTATTTTCAAATAAAATATATAAGTGTTTATGAAATAATTAATTAAAACTATAATACACTAAACTTATCAGACAATTGTTAGGAAATGAAGTTTCCTAGATTAATCCAAAATATCCTATTTAACAGAATATATAAATGGATACCAATTAAAAACTTATAATGGGATCTAATACTTGGAATGCTTTAATAAATGAAATTAGTCACATCTTTTCTTGATTCAGAAGGTATTGATGTATTTTGTAGGATCTCAGCACTTTCACTGTGAACATCAATTCTTATTGTACCACAGCGTTGAGATCTCCAATGAGAGACTTCCCATTAACACAGTGCTAGTTTCAACATGTAGTACATGTAGACAATGCTCAAAGGAGGTGACTATTTGCTAAAAGATTAATAATAATCATTACAATAATATTACCTTATATTTGCAGGTGATATTTTTCTCAAGTGATTTTAAATATCTGACTTAGACTACTCAGACATTAAGTGTTAGAGGCTTCAGGGTATTAAAATTTGGTTTATTATCTTATAAAATGAAAGCTGCTGAGAATTCAGATAATCTGCAAAGAAGGACTATCTATCCTACCTTGTGTCTGACATATGCAGCCAAATGAGTTTCAGTACAGCCACCTCCCAAAAACACAAAAGGTTCCTTGATTGTTAACTGCAAGACATGCAGTGCTGTTTGACATGTGAGCTAAAAAGGAAACAAATCATCAGAATCAGACATTCCCATCAGATACATGAAGAAATATAATCATGCTTTCGAAGCAATAGAGAGGACTCAGAACCTGATTTTAATTGCAAAAGAAAACAAGTGATACCAAGGTTCTAAATATGATTAATATATTTTGGAATAATAAAGAATAGAGATTAAAGATACTTTAGCCAGATGTTTGTTTTTATAAAGCCTGATTTTCGTTTTCTTTCATATACAGTTAGCTCTTCAAATTGAGATTCACAAACGGATGGCCTCAAAATATCTGGGTCAGCAATGTTTGCTAGTGCTTCTATTTAAAAAATTACTTCAGGCTAAATAAATTAGTTGTATAAATATTATAGAATTTGTTTCAGATTGCTTTGGAAATGATACAGCTACAACCTAGCAATAATAAATAGAAAACACAGAGACCTTTAATATTCACCAAGGATATATCCTTGAGCATACAAGGATCGTCAAGTTTGTGACTAGTCCCACAGATTATCACTTGCCTTATTAAATTGCAATTCAAATTAATTTCTTAGGAAGAGTTTCTACAAGCCAACGACCTTTGGATTGCTTGTGAATACTAGAATAAACGGTAGCATGTGCCCACTCCACTGTAATGCCATAGGCAATTACATTGGCTTACTTGTGACTTTGCTTCTCTCAGTTTTGTTTTTGCTTTCTATACCACATAGTGAAGTTATGGGGGGAGGAAAAAAAAAAAATCATAGTGTCTGAGTGACTATTTAGTCCCTGCCTCAGCACCTGGATGTGGGACCAAGTATATTACCTACCTTCAGCTCATCCCAGGCAGTGTCATTTCTGTTGCAGAGGAGCAGGCTGGAGACAGCCACTTCATTAGGAATAAGATGAAAAAAATGTTTGGAGCCAAATTTTGCAGAGCACAAATCTTTCACACTTCCATAACTACTAGGAGAGATTGAGCCTAGGGAACCAATAGGCTGTGTTCCTATTTATTAAAGTTTAGAAAACAAAGAATATATAAGCAAAGGTGGAACACACAATCCTTTAAAATTATAATTATTCCTAGCCATTGTCAGTCTCACCAAGCATACCATTTAAAATATGAAATGTAGGATAAAGAAATAACAAGATGCATCTCTTAAAATTTATGAAATAAGTAGTATTCTGCTATTAAAATTATAAATAAATAAAGCAGAGATCCTTCTTTTGATGTATAGACTCTGAAAATCTGTTGGAAGTTATTTTGTACTCTCACCCCAGAAAAATGCATGTAAAAATTTGTATACAATTTTGTGGAGTCCAGACCTCTGGAAGACCATACAGGGGATCAGAGACCCCAAAAGAACTCCATTAATCTGGAATAGGGGTGAAGTGAAGAGACAGCCTGTTTTATTATTTTACTATAAAGCAAACAAATTAAACTATCCAAATAAGTGTGTAGCTGAAATCCTTTGGGGCTATGTTTAGTGAAGAGCTAAAAATTTTTCTTTTTTTTTGGTCTAGCAATTATTTGTATGCAAGTAGTTACATAAATTATGCCAAAATAAAGTATGTGAAATTTCTATCTCCCTCTGTTATTCTTTGATATGTTATTTTGCCCTACCCCCCTGCATCACGCACAGGTCAAACAGTAACACTTTACAAATCAAAAATTAATGTAATATGAATAAATGAGAAGTTAAGATGACTTGAATAGTACTTCCAAAATCTCTTAATATAGTAGAAATTATGTTAAAAAAAAAAAAAAAACTATTCTAATAAAAGAAATAACAATGTGCATTTAAAGTCTAAAGATTAAAACTGTAACTGAGCAGTTCACCCCTTTGGGCCAGTTTCCTAATCTTTTAAACTAACAGGGTTAAACAATGACGTCTAAAAACACAGCTCTGAAAAATTTTAAGAACCCAGAAAATAATCACTGGACAATTTTCCTGTTTTGAATATCCTTTTTACTTTTGATGACTCCAAGAGTTATCTGAAGTGTAAGAGATAACAAACAACACCCCTAAATGTGATCGTGTAATTTCATGTGATGGAAACAACAGAGGACCTGGAGCGAGAACTCAGCTTTACCACTTATCAGCCACTGGACGTTGAGCAAGTCACTCGTGTCATTTGACTTTTCTGGGTAGGTGAGCTTTCCCACATGAGAGTAAAATGGGGATGACAATGCCTACTTAAAGGAACCCTGGTGGCACAGTGGGTAAAGCACTCAGCTGCCAACCAGGAGGTTGGCAGTTCGAAACCACCAGCTGCTGTGCGTGAGAAAGATGTGGCAGTCTGCCTCCATAAAGACTAGTCTTGAAAAGCCTACGGGGCAGTTCTACTCTGTCCCATAGGGTTGCTACGAGTCAGAATCAACTTGATGGCAGTGTTTTTTTTTAATGCCTACTTCGCAAATAAATATATTAAAAATTCTCTGTAAACCATGACATGCTTCACAAATGCTGGTCGTCCACACTCAGTAACACCCACTATTTAACCTAGATCAACTTCAGAAACAGGAATTTTGTTTGAAGAAATGGGGGAGAAAAAAGGTAATGCTGACGTAAATACACGAGGCAAGATTAGGCCAAAAACATACTTTACCTATTCTAAGTTTCCTAAATCATGTGGATGAAGTCCCGCCCCCCCTTCCCTCTTGTCCCAAAGGGACTCTCTTCCCAAGATCTGGGACTGATGCTACAGCTATTAATACCATGTTGTTCCTATGGGAAAATGTTTCGTATCTTTAAAACTGATGTAATAAACTGGAAATCACTATTCAGAAAATGGAAATTGTCTGCAAAAAGCCAGTAAATATTTAAGAATATAGGTCTGACCTTCAGTATCAGAATGAGTTCCAGTGAATTATTTCCACTGCTTAACGCTTTCCACTTTAAGGGTCATTTGACAGTTGTACAAAGGTAAGGCAACAGCCCAGAGATAATACGTATTCCACACAACACGTGGCATAAATACTTTTCGATTTATAAGAATGAAAATACTGAAGTTCAACAACGGTTTAATATTGAAGTCTAACAACTTAAAAACTACAATCAATGCAGAACTAAATGATCATCTTTGATAGACTGTAAGTGCAGTCAGAGATACTGAAAAGTGACTGAAATTAGGGACTCTTCAGGTCATCAGTTCTCACTGGCTCAAATAGGTGAATAAGATCAGCCTAATATTAGATTTCAATGTGATTTTGTGAAATACAGTACATGTACAATATAGTACATGTTGGGGCCCTGGTGGTGCAGTGGTTAAGCATTTTGGCTGTTAACCAAAAGGCTGGTAGTTCAAATCCACCAGCTGCTCCTTGAAAACTCTATGGGTCAGTTCTACTCTGTCCTATGAGTTGGAATTGACTCGACGGCAGTGGGTTTTCTTTTTTAATAGTCTGTGTTACCAAGTTTATTAGTCAATTCAACAAATATTATAGAACATCTACTGTCAGCCAGTCTTGTTCTAAGCGCTGAAATTAAAAAAATGGCCCTTGTTCTCAAGGAGCTCAGCTGTTAGGGTATTTAAAGACATAGTAAGTGAGTGCACCTCATCCCCCAAATCTAATTAGGAATCACTAATTGTTTGGCTGCTAACTGAAAGGTCTGCAGTTTGACTCCACCAGCCGCTCCTTGGAAACCCTATAGGGCAGTTCTACTCTGCCCTATAGGGTTTGCTGAGTCAAAATCGACTCAACGGCAGAGGGTATGAGTATTTATGCAGTAGAAGTAGTTTGTTTGATTTATGATGAAAGTGAAGGAAAAGTACTCTACCTGCAAAATTATTTTCTGATAGAATGTTTGATTTAGGAGCTTTGTAAAATTCCAATGAAAGTATTTTGTGTAAAGTAGGAAAACTCTTATGATTTTGAGGATGTTAGACCTTTCTCAATAATCTGTAAAACAGCTGGAGGTCAATAGTTTTAAATTATGACTCTAGTATCTTTGGAGGCTGGAAAATTTGTAAAACATGGCCATAATCACTCAATAATTTTTTAGTAACTGAATGATACAGAAATAACCTTTGCTGCCAGAAATGGTACTTGCACATGTGGTGAGGTTGGTGGCTTCTAAAATTTTTCAAGATGTTAATACAGTGACACACACCAAGAATATCTCTGCTCAAAAAGTGTGACACATTAAATGTAAGAGGTGAAAGCTGAGAGTGCTTTTTACCTGTCATTTTACTCAGCGGTTCCATCAGAGCTACTCCAACTCTGTCTATGGCAATAACATGGTGCGTACTGAGAAACTGTTTCAAAGATGGGTGTATAACTTTTTGGCATATGACAAGATCTATGTGGTCCCACACCAGCTGCCTTCCTAAGTTAAGCAACTGGTCCAGGACTGCACTTTCAAGAGACACTCCGTAACTGACTGCCAAAGTTCCTTCTCCAGTGTCAGAAAAGTCTCCAGATAAAGACACGCAAAAGAGCGCCACCTTGAGGGCACTGGATTTTTTGATAGGCAACGTCCTCATCAACTGAACTTCTGACGTTTCAATGAGCATTCCGGGTAATACAGTAGAATCTATAACTCTCTGCCCTTTTAAAGGTACAATTATACTCTTTCCTAAAATGATGTGGTCTTCAGCCTTTTCTGGAATTGTAAGCAAAAAGGCTCTCAGAACCAAAGCACTGATGTGATCTACTTCCTTTCCGGTGAGCATGCAGGCAGGTTTACTGGTTAATATGCTGCGCACCAAACAGAGGAGGATCTGGGTACTACTAAAGTCGACTGGGATCCGACAAGCACAGGCCTCAGACTTGAGATAGCTGGTGCAGAGGCTCAAAAGCTGCTTATTTAATTCAATGACTGTGGTTGGTGCCAGGTCTATTCCCTCAACATATTCAATCAGGTTGCAGCAAAGAATGGCCATGAACAAGCCACAGTCACTGAAGCAAGACACATGATTCTGCATGGAAGTTGTCAGGATCTTTAATACGGGGTGGGTGACCGAAAGGCCACGGAGCAGGGCTGATGACTGTGAAGTTGTGCACACGTGACCTCCAGCACCATTGTGCAGCTGCTTCAGCCGACCTGAAGGGCCATAGCACGACGCGACGATTCCTTTTAAGACAGAAAGCGTGGTCCTGAGTCTCTCCCTTGTTAGTGGTTTACTTTCACACACGGATGGCTTTTTAGCTTCTAAACGAGACATCTTACTTCAGCTGGTAACTTGTGAAGATAGCTTCTATTTTGTTAATCATATTTTTCCGTTTATTGCCCTGTCATAGGTTTTTAATATTAAAGAAAAATTATTCTACAAGAACCAAAGGCTGGATATGCAGCCTTGTGGTTGTAAAATTAAATAGTTCCATGTTTACAAAGCTAGTCAGCATGTAATAATTTCATGACATATTAGTAATTCTAAATATTTATTTCACTTCATTGTTCAATACTCTCGTTTGCCTCCAGATTGAGGTTTTACAGACTGTTTTGCAGCCCTCTGTATAAAATATGTCCCAAGATGGACACCTATGAAAGACACCCCAGCTACGAGGAGCCAGTTCTTTCTAATCCAACTGGTGTTTTTCATGTCTTCTTTCAATATCAAGCTCAGATGGAAAGCTGTGTCTTTCTATAACAAAAAAAAAAAAAAAAAAGACAACATTTTAGAGGAATAATTCCAAAATATTTTTAGGTTACAATTTAATAATTTATTTTTATGCTCTGCTCCTCCTTTAGAAAAAGAACAGCCAATTGGCACAAGAAAGCTACTCAGCCTCCAGAAAATGAGAAACATGTATCAACTTAGACTTAACATTCCTTCATTCTTAAATGAATCCCTACAAGAAAAACTGCTTATATTTCAAAAAATTTGGAATGCACAACACAGTTAAAAAGCTTAAAGTACAGTTATTAAAATATGACATGTTTCTAAAAGAGATATGCTACATTTATCTCCACATCATAATACTCACAGAATTTGTTCTCTGGGTTTCTTTTTTTTAATGTCTTTATTTATTTTTTATTGTACTTCAGATGAAGGCTTACAGAATAGTTTCTCATTAAACAGTTAGTACAAATATTGTTCTATGACAATGGTCAACAACCCCATGACATGTCAACACCATCCCTTCTCAACCTTGGGTTCCCTATTATCATCTTTCCTGTCCCCTACTGCCTTCTAGTCCTTGTCTCCGACTGTTGTGCCCCATTAGTCTCATCGTTCTCTGGGTTTTAAAAAAGGTCTCAAATGTTTTTATTCTCTTACTTTAAGGTTTAATGTTATGTTTTAATCTGTAACCTTGATTTTCTTGGAAACCTTAGGTCTGAAGAGAAGTATATTTATATCAAATGCCACTTTTGTAAATAATTACGAAAACAGGATAGCTGTTAACATTCCTAATGCAGAAACTCACTATTATATAGTCTATATCTATGTGTATAAATCTGTACAACACATTCTACCAAAAAATAAACCATACTTTAAATATCTGGCTAAAGTCAGAATTAATTTTCTGTAGTTTTACTCTCTCAATAAATAATTTTCAGTTTTGAAGTGCTAACCAACTAATGCTGCTCAAAACTTTGGTTAATGACAATAAATACAAAAACCAAGGAATGTTTTGGATGATGAAAGAGAACAATAGGATCTGATTTGCCCGTTAGTTGCAAAGGGTCTAAATAACATGAAATTTATTATATACATAATGGAAAAGCAGAAATGCAGTACTAGTTTCCTTAAAAAGGTAGTAAATAGTGTGACTTGAGTCATAAAGGGGCCCTGGTGGCGCAGTGGTTAAGTGTTCGGCTGCTAACCAAAAGGTGGGCAGTTCAAATCCACCAGCCAGCTCCTTGGAAACTCTACGGGGCAGTTCTACTCCGTCTTTTAGGGTTGCTATAAGTTGGAATCAAGTTGATGGCAACAGGTTTGGTTTTTTGTTTTTTTTTGAGTCATAAAATCCTAACTCTTTAATTAATGTGTAATTATAAAAATTTCAGGTCATGAACCTTGTCTGTTGATGCTTGGTCCTTTGAAGGTGAAAGCTCAACCAATTTTTGGTTATTTTCAAGAATATACTACTTTTGCTAGCCAATTGAACAGTATTTTGCATAAATAGTAATAATAAATAACTACTCTTAGCCTAAAGTACTATCTAAAGTAAGACTAAGGGGGTTGAGTATGGTAGCACAGACCAAAAGGTGAGTTGAAGGTGTGCAAAGAACTGAGGAGAATGAAGACATGTTAAGCATTGTTTTGGCTATTGCTCCCCATATAGTTAACGGGCTATAACCATCGTAACTGGGTCCAAATAAACTGAAAGGAATGTAGTTTTCTCCCTGCAATGATAAAGCTATAATCTTTCATGATGGAATAAGGAGGAAAAAAAACTTTGTTCATCTCATGCCAGGAACAGCCAAGGTACTTAAATATTGTTTCAATGGTTATTTTGGATTCTGTGAAACATATTTAAATGAAACCACAGCGAAATGACTTCTACAAGTTAATTTAAAATGTTAAAATGTACACAAACTAAAAATCACAACAGAAACTAAGATTAATAAAATGATTTTCCCAGTTAAAAAAATTTTCATAATAGTGACATGCAACTTTTCAAAAACAGAATGCCAAGTTGCCCCTCTATTGTCTATCAGTCTTGTGGTACTGAAACCAGTGACCACAGGTTTTGGCTTGCACCTCTATTAAATGAGGAAGGAGGAAATAACTGAATGTGTTGGTGATTTCCAAATCATATTTAGGATGTCAAAACTTGCTGACTTGTGGTCTTGGGTCTAAACCCAGACAAAATAAGGCACAATTAAGAGAAAAGAAACTGTGGGCCTACTCAGAGAACATGCTTGGAAGTGTCAGCTAGCTCTATTAAGATGCCCTTCTTTTTAAACAACGCAACCCACAACTTAAAAAGTTACCATCAGACGAATGGTCTTAACTACTATTCCTAGATACATAGGCCTGGCAGATGGGCTTTCTGTAGCCATGGATAATTTAACTAAAATCACAGTAAAACATAGCATATGACTATTCTCTACATTAAAATATACTATAAAATATGACTTAAATAAACATAAGCTGGTAAAACTTTCTCCAGAAAGAAATAAGATATTTTTTTTGAGAAATGGCTGATTTTAGAGCTGATGCAAAAAACATACAAGATGCACCAGGGACCTTTCTGGCCAAAAAGCAAGGATGTTACCTGGGTCGTATCAAAAGGAAACAAGGAAAAAAAGAAAAAAAGAAAAAGACACAGGAGTCATCTTGATAGGGATTCAAGATGGGACAATTTGAGCATTAAAAAGAATAATGACTGTAATAAATTGAAATATTTCAAATATATGTAAACCCATGAGTTCATAATGGTACCAAAACCAAATAACCCTCATCATTGTTAGAGCACTAACTCCTTATTATAAAACCAGTAAAGGGAAATACAGCATTTATCCTACCTTTCCTATATAATTACATTTTAGACTAATGGAATAGTTGATGAAGGAAAGCTGGTACAGGTAATAAATGGAGAGGAAATGATAGGATTTGAACAGCATCCTTTTGCAACTCCAAATGAAACTGCCGTTAGGCCCTCATAGTAAACTATCGTCCATGGACCACATCCAGCCTACTGCCTATTGTTGTAAACAGTTTTACCAGAACATAGTCATACTTATTTGTTTATGTATTGTGTATGAAATGTTTGCATGCTACAACGGCAGAACTGAGTAGTTGGAACAGAGACTGTATGGTCTACAAAGCCCAATATATTTACTATCTGGCCTTTTACAGGAAAGTTTACCAATACCTAGATTACAGCAATGATCATCAATAGATGTTAGTAATTCATTAAGTAAAAGATCAGTGGGGAACTTCATACCAGAGAGATCAGACCGATAACCCACTTATCAATCTTAGCAACACTGAAAGCGGAACCACAATGTGATTCACTAGGAAGGACGCATAGCACCCCCGTGAAGTATTATTGTTTAAAACTGAAGAAGAAACTGATTCGAAGCAAGCCTCTGTTCTAAACACCAGGTTATAGGAAACAACAAAATGATGCAATCAGCCAAATTCAGAATGTGGAAAATTAAAAAATGGCCAGTGGGGAGGGGAAATGTAATAGATGAATAGACACAAATCACCAAATGCAACGTGTGAACCTAGTTTGGATCCTGATGCCAACAAACTACCTCTAAGAAGAGATGTTTAAAGACAAATTTAAAGAAATATGAACATGGCCTTGGGTATGAGATGGTATTAAAGGGTTACTGTTAATTTTTTCAGTGTGATAGTGCAATTGTGGCTATGTGTGAGTGTGTTTATCCTTGCTTAAAGATACATATGGAAGGGATATATACTCTAGCTTGGGAGATGCTTTAAAATATTCCAGCCAAAACCAAAACAAACGATGGATAAAAGAAGATTGGCAAAATATTGTTAAGTGTTAAAGCTGGGTGGTAGATACTTGAGAGTTCAATTAGTTTCTCTATTTTTGGGTAAGTTTCAATTTTTCCGTAATAAAAGTAACAATAAAAAATAGTAAGGGGCAAATACAATACATTCTTTTTTTTTTTTTTTCCCAATTCGACTTTTTATAAATGTACAACTTATTGACAGCTAGGTTCTCTAGAGAAACAAAACCAGTAAGGTGTATACATATCTACCTAGAGAGAATGATATAAAGGAAATGGCTCATGCAGTTGTAGAAGCTGGAACATCCCAAATCCGAGGGTCAGGCTGGTGGCTTCTCCTGATTCATGTAGCCACCGGGGCTGGCAAACCCAAGATTGGCAGGTCAGACAGCAGGGTTCTTGCTCACAGTCTTTGAAGACCATCACATCCCAAGTTCAGCAAGCAAGACAGCAGCTAAGCTGCTAGCTTAAGTCCCAAACACTGGAAGTCAGATGAACGGGAGCCAGCTGCAGGATCCACAACCAGCAAAAGCCCACGAGCCTTGCCACAAAGTCCACTTATATTAGATGCAGGCCACATCCCCAAGGAAACTTCCTTTCAGCTGACTGGCTACTCAGAGCAGATCCCATCATGGAGGTGATCACATTATATCAAATCTCATCATGGAAGTGATCACATCATCATACAATCTCCAAACTATGTCATAACTGCCAAACCACTGACAATCATGGCCCAGCTAAGTTGACACACAAATTTAATGATCATACCGTCTTTTTTCTATTGTGAATCATGCTGCAATGAACAAGGGTGTGCGTATGTCTATTCGCGTAATGGTTATTATTTCTCTAGGATATGTTCCTAAGACTGAGACTGCTGGATCATAGGGTATTTCTATTTCTAGCTTTTTTAAGGAGGTACCATATCGTTTTCCATAGTGGTTGTATTATTTTATTTTCCCACCAGCAGGGCACAAGATTTCCAATCTCCCCACAACTTCTCCAACATTTGATATTTTCTGATTAATGCCAGTAATGTTAGGGTGGGATGGTATCTCATTGTAGTTTTGACTTGCATTTCTCTAATGGCTAATGATTACAAGCATTTCCTCATGTGTCTGTTGGCCGCCTGAATGTCTTCTTTGGTGAAGTGTCTGTTCATATCCTTTGCCCCCCTTTTTTTTTTTTAATTGTACTTTAGGTGAAGGCTTACAGAACAAATGGTTTCTCCTGAAACAGCAGTACACATATTGTTTTATGACATTAGTTAACAACCCCACAACATGTCAACCCACTCCCTTCTCGACCATTTTTTTTGGTGAAAATATACATAGCCAAAGATACCATTTCAAAAATTTCTACATGCACAGTTCAGTGACATCGACTACGCTCTTCCAATTGTGCTGCTATTCTCACTTTAGATGAAGGCTTACAGAACAAAATAGTTTCTCATTTAAATACAATACAGCCTTAAAGTGTACTTCAACTGTTAGGAATCAGTGTTTAATTGACTCTAAATCTGGCTTTTACTTTTGCTTACCAAGCCTATTTAAGTATTTGCTTCTGCACAACTGGACTAAACCAAAGTTAAGAAGTTTCCCGAATACAACCAAACACTTCAAGGGACAGAGTAGCAGCGGTGGGGGTCTGGGGACCATGCTTTCAGGGGACATCTAGGTCAACTGGCATAACAAAATTTATTAAGAAAATGTTCTGCATCCTACTTTGGTGAGTGG
>NW_004444040.1:9212162-9239460 GCF_000243295.1 Trichechus manatus latirostris
ATCTAGGTCAACTGGCATAACAAAATTTATTAAGAAAATGTTCTGCATCCTACTTTGGTGAGTGGCGTCTGGGGTCTTAAAAGCTTGCAAGTGGCCATCTAAGATGCATCAATTAGTCCCAACCCACCTGGAGTAAAGGAGAATGAAGAACACCAAAGCCATAAGGAAAGTATTAGCCCAAGAGACAGAAAGGGCCACTTAAACCAGAGACTCCATCAGCCTCAGACCAGAAGAATTAGATGAGTTCTCTGACAGGGAACACAACAGAGAATCCCTGATGGAGAAGGAGAAAAGTGGGGTGCAGAACTCAAATTCTAATAAAAAGACCAGACTTAGCGGTCTGAGACTGGAAGAACCCCAGAAAGCATGGCCTCGAGACTGTCAACCCAGAACTAAAACCATTCCCGAGGCCAACTCTTCAGACACAGACTGGACTATGGGACATAAAATGATACTCGTGAAGAGTGTGCTTCTTAGCTCACGGAGATACATGAGACTAAATGGGCAGCTCCTGTCCGGAGGTGAGATGGGAAGGCAGAGAGGGTCAGGAGCTGGTTGAATGGACATGGGGAATCGGGCGGAAAGGAGGAGTGTGCTGTCACAGTATAGGGAGAGCAACTAGGGTCACATAACAACACGTGTATAAATTTTTGTATGAAACACTAACTTGAATTTTAAACTTTCACTTAAAGTACAACCAAAAATAAATAAAAAATAAAAATAAAAAAAAAGTATTTACTTAGAGGAAGTGTTGGAGGTTTTAGGTGTCATAAATATACTTCACGGGGGTGCTATGCGTCCTTCCTAGTGACTGGCAGTGTTGGCCTCTAAATCTTCTAACTATTGCATTCCGATGACTGCATCCTTGTATTCCTTTTGTACAAGGAGAAACTACTTTTTTTTTTCTAAAGTGTGGCTATACCAGGCCTCCAAATTCTTATGACTTAAAGGACTTTCAAGTGAACATCTGAGAATGATTAACCATCAGCAAATTATGTGCTGCAACACTGTATGTAGCACATGTAACTAACGATAAGATGTACAAAACAAAACCCAAACAGTGGTAAATGCAATTCATGGTAACCTGAGTATACAGTAAGTCGGGGACTACCTGTACTCTGTAACGATCTCATTAGTCTGGAAGAGCTTATATATAAAAATCAAGCATCTAACAAGCTCTTTAACTCCCTGTTCATGTCCACTACAATTCCCCCCATAAACGTACATTTTATACACCATGTCTAAAGTTACTCTTTTAAGTTGTTAAACTTCTGATATTTTACTACCTGCCTTTTTATATTAATAGTCTAATATTTTAAGCCCTGCTTCCCCCTTCTCTTTAAGAACATTTAAGGGGAAAACAAAATCTTGATTTAAAAAAAAAAAATCTTGATTTAAAATAATATTGTATAAGAAAAAAAATTTGCTTTAAATATTAGTCAGTAATTACATGATAGTTTTATCACAAGTCAAAAGCAGACTTCTCATAACAGAAAAATCTTACTGAGATCCTTCTACAACAAATAGAACCTTAAGAATGACCTTATGCCAAAATTTAAAGCATATTATTACTCAACAGAAGGTCAAAAAGGGTATATTAGAATAGAAAATGTTCTCTAATTATAGGATCACAGTTCTTTACCGGAAACCCTGGGGGCCATAATTCAAAATTTCTGGGATTTTTAGAAATATAGTGTTTATTATAAAACTCATAATCAAACACAACAATATACCTGTAGTGAAACTAAATATGCATATCAGGTGGGCTAAAGATTACAAATTATCACATGTTAATAAAGATCAAGTTTTGCTGCCAAAGGAGTTATGACAAAAAAAGCCTGGTTCTTAGAGCTTTTTGGATTTTGGAATTATAGATAAGGGGCTACAGACCTGAACTATATAAGTACATCCTCTTATCTCAGTGACTCCCAAAAGTAACCAATTATTTTGATCAGACACTAAGGAATTAACACAAGAGTTTTGTATTGGAAAAGAGCTTTTTGCAAGTTACAGACTCTTAAGCTCTGTAATGGAGTCTGGAGCTGGTGCTAACAGCTAAGTGTACGAATACTAGCCAAAAGGTTCAAATTCACCCAGAGATGCCTTGGAAGATGGGCCTGGAGATCTGCTTCTGAGGTCACAGCCTTGAAAACCCTATGAAGCAGTTCTACTCTGCATATGTGGGGTCACCATGAGTCGGAATCAAATCAAAGGCAACAACAATGCAATGGATTTATGGCCTGGAGTCAGCTGCTCGTTTGTACACTTTCATGATCCTGGTGATGTTGCTAGTCAAAGGGACTAGTGAAAGGGACAGGAAGAGTAATGGATCGATCGTCCTTTACCTTTTCATGTAAATGACTCTTTCAAAAAGTGTCAGAGGTCTCTGTGCAACATATATTTCTAGACGCAATTGCAGGATAATATTTTGCTAGTGGGTCATAATAAAAACAACAGGTAACATGCCACCTTAGCTTTGCCTTGCAAATATTTGTCTTGCAAACATAATAGAGCTCTATTATAAGATCAAGTTCCCCATAATTGGAAGGCGTCATGTGGTTGATCAGATTAAACTCAACTTACCTGAAGCCTGCTATTTCCCTTGGGTTTGGATCTTCTGAGGACTTGTAAGTGCCAGATTACTTGGCTCAGGAATGTTGTCCTTATTAGGTACTTGGAAAGTAGGGCTGCTTTTGATTCTGTACCACCCCAAATGTATGAGCCCGACCAATGGTACCATAATAACCAGAACTTTGTAGTCTCTCCAGAAGTTCTGAAAGCTCATAGTACTTCAGCATCAGGGCACCTAAGAAAAGGTTAACAGTTAATAGAAAAAAACCCCCAAAAAACCCCAAATTACATTTGTAAATCACAGGTAGCATATTACACTCTAACAAAAGCTGACTGTTAAACATTTTTATAGTATAGGGTCACTATGAGTCAGAATTGACTTGATGGCAACGGGTTTGGTTTTGGGTTTTTTTTGGTTATATTGCAGTGTTAATTACCAAAAAGAGATATGCTATAGGCACAAAAGGATACCAGGAAGTCACACTTGAGAAATTTATAAAGCAATACTGAATTTTTAGTCAACAATTGTAAAGAAGCAACATGACCTGCTGAGACAGCTATATGAACCTTCAGAAACACTCATCATGGATATCATTTGAAAAATGTATTATTAATTATATTCTCTCTGAACCACAATGAAGTTAGATCTTTTTTTTTTTTTTAATTACATTTAGTCACAACTGTAACAGAAGAATCAAATGGTAATCCTGAAATATGCAGTAAGAATTTAGGTTCTAATTGTCGAATGTTGTGTTATATATATTTTTACAACAACAACAACAAGTAATTTAGATTCTGGATTCTGACAGCATGTAGGTGACGGTGCTCCACCTGAGACTGTCAAACACGGATTCCAACTGCAGCAAGAGTTTTGGCTTGGACTTTATGAATTAGGATGAACTAACGTCATTTTAACACTTATTTGCCAAATCCCTTGCATTCTAGAGTGGTTAACCTGTATTAATAATAACCCTACCCAACAGGGATTATTGTCAACCCACTTTACATGAAGAAATTGAGGCTATTAACTTGCCTGGAGTTACAAAAAAACAGATTTTTTTTTTTTCTGTCTTTGATTTGGAAAGCATGAGGTCAAACTCAGGAAATCTGTGTTCTGAGGATCCACTGGGTTTGTGAACTCTAGTCTGTATAACCTCTAAACACTCCTTATACTTTTATTTAAGCAACACTCAGTAGGCTTTAGTAATTAGCTTATGGACTTACGATGATATGAATGACCACACTTCCCAAGTTCCTTTCTGAGCATGGAAGGATAATAAGGGCTGCTCAGTCTATGGGACATGCTAAGGACTTGGTTCAATTGCATCCATATCAGTTTCAGTGGCAGGAAATCTCCTAAATTACTGTAATTTTGTATAAATGCCATTAGAAAAAAATTTCTACTTATTCTTCCCCTTCTAAATCAAGATTAAAACACAGTACTCATGAGTATAATAGACTGAACTATCTCTGCATTCCATGTATACATTAAAAATGAACAGAAGGCTTTAAGTTTTTGTCTATATACATATCTTACTCTCAGTATTAGAGACCGTCCCCAATGTCCTAATTCACATTGCATAGACTTTGCTGCTAAAGTTAAGCCACTAGATGGAGAAAACATGACCTACTTTGTAACTCAAAGTATTTTATGGCCTTTTCCTTTCATAAAGTGCTCTGGTATCCCAAACACTTTTTGCAACCATCAGAGACCATATCCTTTATTGACAAGTTTATGTTTGTTCTATCTTTGGGGAAAATCAATCACAAATAACTGCATCCTGATTAAATTTCATTGTGGTGCAAAAATCCTTGGAACATTTGAGATAAAATAAAATTTTAAAGTGTGGGTTTGGACACAGTTGGGGGAGGTACTGGGTGATCTGGGGTAATGCAGGAAGAGCTTTCCTAAGGGTTACTTCCCAGAGGGGTGGATAAAGGGGGAGAGGCTGTGCCAAAGTCAACCAGCTTGTCTTGACTGACATGTGGCACTTCTGTCCACAAAAGACCTTAAATTGAAGGTCTAAAAGGTATTGTCTTTCATGTCTGGTCTCCTTAATGCTTAAGGTGACTTTAGCACCTCTAACTGACATTCTCTGCATGAGGTTATCAAGATATATTATTTTTAATAGATGGCATCCTTGCTATTCACCATATACTTCTCTATGATCACTAACATAATGCAGCAGTTGTCAGCTTTTTCCTGAACTATAAACTTTTGGGAAAACTAACCCTAGAAGAGAGAAAATTCTGATTGTTACTAAAATTAGTGTTTTGTAGCTACTACTCATAGAGTGGTGATCTTTGGACCAAACTCAGAACCATACAGGTACAGTGTTGAATCTGAGTCAAGAAGTGGCATTTCAGGCCCCTGGGCAGCTGCTGCCAGTGACAGCATGGGCTTTGCTTCTTTTCTTTGTAAGAGACCGTGGTCTAGCTGACACTGAGGTTGGTTTCAGGACATGAGCTTGATGCTCTCAGCGGAAAACTGTCCAAAACGGTAGCTTTCCATTGGGACCCTCTCTGGCATAGATGGACAAGGGTGACTAGCAGCTTAGGGGACTTTTGGGACTTGCTGCATTTGCTCTTGCCCCATGTGGTCACCCTGCTTCTGACAGGATTTCATACACCTTATTCATTAGATTCAGCCTTACTCTCCCCACCCTCTCTCTGTATAATCCTGACAATCAGGAACCCACTTGAAATCCCTGGTTACAGAAAAGAGAATTATTTGGATAAAAGGATATAATAAAGTTGGGATGAGTGACTCAATAACTAAAATTTGGAAAAAATTAAACTATGATCTGTAACAGCAATGTTCAGGAAAGTTTTGTACCATTCTCCCCTTGAAGATCACCGTATCTAATGTGAAAGACCGTGAACATTCCTTTCTGTTGCCGTCGAGTTGATTCCAATTCGTGGCGACCCCATGTGTTACAGAGTAGAACTGCTCTATTGGGTTTTGTTGGCTGTAATCTTTACGGAAGCAGTTTGCCAGGCCTTTCTTCCACAGAGCCACTGGATGGATTCGAACCACCAACCTTTAGGTTAGCAGTCGACTGCAAACAGCTTGTGCCATCCAGGGTCCTTGAACCTTCCTTAAGAAGAATAAATATAGGGTCTCAGACTAGGATCAAGTTAGCTCCCTGCACTTAATGAATATTTGGGTCATTCCTGGGTTAAGGACAAATGAAGTGCTCCATTTTGTTTACACACTATTTAATAGTCTACTGTTCTTTTCAATTAGGTTAATTTAAGGATCTATACATCTTTCTCTAGATTTAGGTTTAGTCAAACCTAGGTATTACTACCTATTTTCACTGAAAATTCACTATTTGCCAAACATCATTGAGGCCTACAACAGTAGTTCCTGCTTTGTAAACGATGTGGACTGACTTAGTGATTAATTGCTTTAATGTTTACTCAAAACCAACATGTCCCATCATCTCCTCAAATTCTCTGTATCCCATACACTGATTCGGCTAATGGGGCTGAGAGAGCAGTAACTTCTCTGGCAGATTACTCTGCTGCTCTTTGAGAGGCTTGCAAAATGATTATAATCAGGATGATAGGGCTTTTTATGCACAAAGTACCATCAGAGTCTTCTCATTTAATCCCCATAAAAACACTATGAACTATCACACAGTATACATAACAGTCGATCTCCGCCCAGCAAGATGGAACTAACAATTTTTTTAAATGGCATATTAACATCATGCCTGGCATGTTTTTCTAATTTTCATGCTGGGTATATCAAGAGGTGGACAGTGATCTCCTAACATTTTGTCCAAAATTAGAGGGAAAAAGAGTCTATATCCTCCAAAAAATATATTCGTGACGATTATGGATTCAATTGTGCCCCGCCCACCAAAAAATATGTGTTGGAATTCTGACCCCTATGCCTGTGGATGTATCCTATTTGGAAACAGGGTTCTTTGTTAGGTGAACGAACCTATCAGTGTAGGGTGTGTCCTAAACCTAATCACTCAGAGTGACATAAGGAACAGCACAGACAAAGCAAACAAGCTCAAACAGGGGAAGGACAGATGCCATGTGGAGGTCACCAAGGAACCCTGGGGCTAAAGAAGCTGAGACAGAGGTTTTCCCCTAGAGCTGACAGGGAGAGAGCCTTCCCCTAGAGCTGATGCCCTGATTTAGACTTCTAGCCTTCTGAACTGTGAGAAAATAAATCTGTTTGTTAAAGCCACCCGCTTATGATATTTGTGTTACAGCAGCACTAAGAAACTAAGACAGTGACTTACTAATCATTGCGATTAGCTGGGCTAATTGTAATTTGGTTTTATTTAGCTTAGTTCTCAGTGCAAAATGAACAGAAGTTTGTTATAACCAAATCAAAAAAACTCGTTGCTGTTAAGAATTACAGATATCATATTCATTCTTTGTATATATACATACCAAGAAAGGAAAACACTGAGATACATACCTAAGACCACAAAAATTCTTTATATTTAAGGCACTACTCTGTCTAGGACAGCTTCAATACCGCCCCTATGCCACCATGCCTCCCCGGCAATTTGCATTTCAGAGATAACTATCTCTTCAACTTCTAACATTAAGGTCTCTGACAAGCTTACTGTAATTTGTTACATTTCAAGCTAAATGGAGTCCTGGTGGCGTAGTGGTTAAGAGCTTGGCTGCTAACAAAAAGGTCAGCAGTTTGAATCCACCAGCCACTCCTTGGAAACCCTATGGGGCAGCTTTACTCTGAGTCGGAATCGACTCAACAGCAACAGGCTTGGGTTTTCTGGAAGGTTTCTTGGTGACAGAACTGGACAGTCAGGTGAAAGGCAAGAAGGCAATTAAGCTTCCTGGAAAATTCAAATCAGCTGGGCTCTAGCTAGTAGGTTACTCTTTTTATGTAGCATCTTGTCAATTAAAATCACCTAGAGTGTGGCTATAGCTCACTATTAAATTAGACCTACCAAAACTTGGAAGCAGGGAATCGTCTGTAAAAGGTGCTCATTTTTCTCTACGGGGCTTGCTGGAAGGAGCCCTGCTGGCGCAGTGGTTAAAGCACTCAGCTGCTAACTGAAAGGTTGGTGGTTTGAACCCACCAGCTGCTCCCTGGGGGAAAGATGTGGCAGTCTGCTTCAGAAAAGATTACAGCCTTGGAAACCCTATGGGGTAGTTCTATCCTGTCCTATAGGGTCGCTAAGAGTCGGAATTGATTCCACAGTAGTGGGTTGGGTTTGGGGGGGCTTGCTGAGCGCCATCTGCTGTTCTTTTGGACACAGTGCAAGGTAGACCTTTTCCCCCATACGTCTTCATTGCTGCTTTTCTCAAAGTATTTAGAAAAAAAAAGTAATTTAAAAAAAACTTCCACCGAATGTAATTTAATCATGAACAGAACATTAGAATGTTAAACAAATTAATTAACTCAGCTCTTGTGATTATGATATCTGATGAAGCTTACTGAAACTGTCTAAAGCCTTTTCTTTTATGATAATGCTGAAGTCCGGTATTTGTGAATTCTGCATTCCTGAATTCCAATCGCTGACATTAAAAATAGTTTTTATCCTCATTTTTTTTTAATATAGCAGTTTACATTGTGGCATTTTTTTGTGTACACATTAGAAAGGACTGAACGTTGTTTTTGCACCTAGTCAGTTGACTGGCACAATAAAGGGAACAACAGTTTTTCCTTCTTCTTTTCTAACTACATCATGTACAACACTAAGTTTTCCTGTCTTGCAAAAACATGCACGACAAAAATGTTGCTGTCAACTCTTGATGAACTGAATCGGTCATCCCTGAGTTCTATGTTCCCATTTGGCAAAATCCTACCACCAAAATCCTACTCCACCATTCACCGTTAGCTTGACCTACACCCAGTAGCTGGGCTGTTGATAGCAGAGCCAAGTCAGGAGTGGATCTGCAGTCAGCAGTCAGGGTTCCATGGAGGTCAACACAGTTACATACAAATATTTTAGTCTCTGCTACCCTCCTCCATTACTATGAATTTCATGTACTTATAAATTAAAAACATATATATATACTGAAAGCATCTTTTTTTCTTTTTTTTTACAATTTTTACTAACTGTAGGTGGTCCAAAGTATGAACAGTTAAGTAGTTGATTAATGACTAATCAGGAAGGGCAATAGCTTAGCGGTAGGTGTGGCTTATCAGAAAAGTAGTAGCAATGGTTTATAGTTGTCTAAGAACCTTCTAGGCCTTTTCACTGTTTTTACACCCTAGCTGTTATTCCATGCTGGGGCTGGTGTGGGAGAGATGAATTGGTATTATGCAGATAGCCAGATCGTTCCAGATTAAATGAGTCTCCTTGGTGGTGTAGTAGTTAAGATCTTGGCTGCTAACCAAAAGGTCAGCAGTTCAAATCCACCAGCCACTCCTTGGAAACCCTATGGGGCAGTTCTACTCTATCGTATAGGGTCGCTATGAGTTGGAATCGACTCGACGGCACCTAACAACAACACTTCAGATGGGTCCTCAGTACTGCAGCAATGCCTATATGTGTTCCTGGTCTGCTCTGAATCCCTAAATGGTCAATTTCTATTGTTCAACATCATTTTTGAGATTTCTATTTTACTCTCCGCTTTATTTCTGCAGATAACCTATTACAGAAAATAGTGGATATTGGCTATGAACGCCCTCATCTTCCTGTCACCAAGTAAAAACTTCTTCATCTCAGTTCTCATCTTAACCTCATCTCTGGGTCCGAGAGGAAGAACTGGTACGCCTGCTACCTATACTCTAGTCCCACATTCTATTGCATCTTCAGGGTCTAACTTCATCATCCCCTTTCTTTTGCTATTTCCAGTCTCCCACTCTTAATGGTCTTCCTTCTCTGCACAACCTGACCATTTTTCTTCATCTAAAAAACCAAAAGTAAACACCCTTTACCACTCTCCCAGCTACTACACAACACATCTCATTCCTTTCCAATAATGTATTTAGAAACAGTCACTTCCCATTCCATCTTTAAACCTAAATAATCTGCTTCACCTATGTGGATCGTAACAAATTATGGATAACATTGCAAAGAATGGGAATTCCAGAACGCATGATTGTGCTCATGTGGAACCTGTACATACACCAAGAGGTAGTCATTTGAACAGAATAAGGGGATACTGCAGTTTAAAATCAGGAAAGATGTGCATCAGGGTTGTATCCTTTCACCATGCTTATTCAATCTGTACGCTGAGTAAATAATCTGAGAAACTGGACTATATGAAGAATGCAGCATCAGGATTGGAGGAAAACTCATGACCTTCGATATGCAGATGACACAACCTTGCTTGCTGAAACTGAAGAGGACTTGAAGCACTTACTGATGAAGATCAAAGACCACAGCCTTAGTATGGATTACACCTCAACATAAAGAAAACAAAAATTCTCACAACTGGTCCAGTAAGCAATATCATGATAAATAGAGAAAAGACTGAAGTTGTCAAGGATTTTATTTTACTTGGATCCACAATCAATGCCCACGTAAGCAGCAGTCAAGAAATTAAACGATGTATTGCGTCGGGCAAATGTGCTGCAAAAGACCTCTTTAAAGTGTTAAAAAGCAAAGATGTCACTTTGAGGACTAAGGTACACCTGACCAAAGCCAAGGTGTTTTCAATCGCCTCATATGCATGTGAAAGCTGGACAATGAATAAGGAAGACTGGAGAAGAAATGACACCTCTGAACTGTGGTGCTGGTGAAGAATATTGAATATACCATGGACTGCCAAAAGAATGAACAAATCTGTCTTCGAAGAAGTACAGCCAGAATGCTCGTTAGACGTGAGAATGGCGAGCCCTCGTCTCAGGTACTTTGGACATGTTTTACCAGGAAGGACCAGACCCTGGAGAAGGACATCATGCTTAGTAAAGTAGAGGGTCAGCGAAAAAGAGGAAGACTCTCAATGAGATGGACTGACAGACAGTGGCTGCAACAACTGGCTCGAACACAGTGATTGTGAGGATGGGGCAGGACCAGGTAGTATTTCGTTCTGTTGTACACAGGGTCGCTATGAGTCAGAAACAACTCATCAGCACGTAACAACAAGCTGCTTTTGCTCCATTCTCCATGGAAACTGTTCTGACTAGATATAAAGATCACTGATCTCTCCTCTTACTTGATCTCTCTGAAGCATTTTAATGCTTTCATGAAACTCTTTTAAGGAATTGGCTTCTAGGACTCTTTTCTAGTCCTTCTCAGTCTCCTCTAATGGCCTCTCGGTTTTTACTCTCCTATTCCTCCTTATCAAAGACCTGTTCTTGGTCCTCTTCTCTGCGTACTTTTTCCAGAGTGCACTCCACATCTACAAGCTTTCATTAAATTGCAGCCACTAATGACTCCCGCATCTTCCTCTTTGGTTTAGATTCACGTATCAGAGTGACCCTGTTCACTTTACCAGCTTGTCCTCACAGTCTAAACTCATTACATAAAGAAATGAATCCTCTTTTCCCCCCACTGCTGTTCCTCCTGTATTTCCTGTTTGGTTAATACAAGTACTATCTATACCAAGCCACTCAATTCAGACATCTGGATATAGTGGACTCTGCCCTTTTCCTCACATTCCTCATCATGTCAGTCACCAAGTCTTACAATTTGGCTTGAACATTTACTTATATAACCCTTCCTCATGGCCACCTCATTGCCATCAAGTTGATTCTGACTCATAGCTGGACCCCACAGGACAGAGTAGAACTGCCCCACAGGGTTTCCAAGCTGTAATCTTTATGGACACAGACTGCAACGTCTTTCTCCCACAGAGAGGCCAGGGGGTTCAAACTGCCAAGCTTTCAGTTAGTAGCTGGGTGGTTAACCACTGCGCCACCAGGGCAGTCAGAAACTCAGGGCTCCAGTAACATGTTTTACTTAACAAGTCTCTATAGGTGATTCTGATGCTAAAGTTTGAAAACCATTGTTTTAGTCCAACCCCCACTATTCCTTTCTCTACACCGTTACTACAGCCATCTTTCAGAAAACAAATCTGGTTTTGCTTTTATTTGCTTAGAAGTCTCTTGTGTTTTGACTAAAAGGTGAAATAAAAAAAAAAATTCTTAGTACAACATAAAAAGCCCACCAGGATCTAGCCCCTGCCTTCCAGTTTTCAAAACGTAAAGCACAGTAAATCATTTTAGTAAGGATGCACTCCCATGTAGTGAATAAGGGGATGGGCTTAAGAATCAGACTGCCTGGGGTTTAAACCTCTACCCTACCCTACCACTTTACAACTGGCTGGATGACCTTGAATGACTCACTTAACCTTTGTTAACTGTTAGGTGCCTTTGGTTCTGACTCGTAGAGACCCTATGTACAAAAGAACAAAACACTGCCCGGTCCTGCATCATCCTCACAATCATTGCTATGCTTGAGTCCATTGGTGCAGCCAACGCGTCAATCCATCTTGTTGAGGGTCTTCCTCTCTTTCACTGACCCTCTACTTTACTAAGCATGATGTCCTTCTCCAGGGACTTGTCCCTCCTGATAACATGCCCAAAGTACATGAGACGAAGTCTTGCCATCCTTGCTTCTAAGGAGCATTCTGGCTGTACTTCTTCCACGATAGATTTGTTGGTTCTTCTGGCAGTCCGTGGTATATTCAATATTCTTCACCAACACCGTAATTCATATGCATCAATTCTTCCTCTGTCTTCTTTATTTACTTACCCTGGCCATGCCTCAATCCCATCATCTATAAAGTAAGAATGACTTTCATATGACAAGGTGGTTGTACAATTACCACAATACCTGACACTTAGTCTGGGCTCATGGATTGTTTTTTATTATTATTATTTCAAAAGAAAAAAAAATTACTAGAGTCCTCACCTATTCCTAAGAGGAGAGGATTAGAAAGATGGCCCAGACTCAGGGAAGTGGTCCCCATAAAGGATGCCTATTTCTTCGGGCAGTTTTAGTACAGATCTGAAAAAAAAAAAAAAACCTGGATTCTTAAGAAAGAGGTTCTGAGGTCTTTGGCGCTCACATTTTGATTAGGTATGGTAGATCTAAGGAGCCCTGGTGGTGCAGTGGGTAAAGCACTTGGCTGCTAACCAAAAGTTTCACAGTTTAAATCCACCAGCTTCTCTGTGGGAGAAAGACGTGGCAGCCTGCTTCCTTAAAGATTTACAGCCTTGGAAACCTATGGGGCAGTTCTACTCTGGTTTGGTAGGGTAGGTCTATAATCAGATCCCAGGATGTTACAGGATAGATACATCAAATTTCTAAACCGAGCATCAGGAAAGCTAATCATGAAGGAAATAGAAGGGCTCAAGGAAACAGCAAAGCAGCAAACAGATAAGAATAAATTTCATGCTTGTTTCTGATATAACGATTAAATGTGACAGTCTGAGTATGAGTGAAACTTGACCTGTATTTTCAGAAATGTTGTTGGTAGCTTAAGAGCAAAGGCTTTGAGAAGCTGATGGCACCAGGAGGCCTCCACTGTCCTCAGGGACATGCCGCACCCTCTCCTGTGAATAGATGTTCTCACCAATCCATGAGGCCCCCAAAAAGAGCGCTGCAAGGTCCCAGGTCCCCTAGTCATTGAGACCTAAATGAATATGCATGACTTGAGCCTTAATGCATAGTTACGATCTAGCCGATTAATGAATATGCATTATGTTAGGCTCCCTTCCCTTCCCTAGTTCTCCAGGTGTGGGGCCTGTGCAGGCCCTTCTTGCCTGGCTGTTTTGGAAAACAAAGGCATTCTGATTGCTCAGGTTATTTTCAGAAACCAGAGTCAAAGGGCCAAACCAAGTTCTTTGTCCCATAAATATATACAGAACATATGTTTTTATGTGCCATTAAGTTGATTCCGACTCATAGTGATCTTATATGACAGAGTAGAACTGCACCACAGGGTTTCCTAAGCTGTAATCTTTACAGGAGGAGATTGCCAGGTATTCTCCTGAGGAGCCACTGGTGGGTTCGAATCACTGACCTTTCAGTTAGGAGACGAGTGCTTAACCACTGTGCCATCAGGGTTCCTTATAGAGTGTGTATACACATACAGAGAGAGAGAAAGCAAAAGGGGGGGAGAGAGAGAGAGACAGATGAAGTGTGTGTGTATATAGATAGATCGCTTAGTGCCAGTATTAACATCTAGTATTTTGACTAATGTTTGTTTATAACTTATAAGACTGGAAACTACTGGAAAAGTAGATCCAAATACAATCATGTATACAGTGTTTACATCATTTAAAACAAAAACCAGGTGCTGTTGATTCTGACTCATGGCGACTCCATGTGTGCAGAGTAGAACTGCACTCTATAGGGTTTTCAAGGCTGTGATCTTTCAGAAGCAGATCACAAGGCCTTTCTTCTGAGGCACCTCTGGGTGGGTTCAAAGCAATAACCTTTCAGTTAGTAGTCGAACCACTTAACGTTTTGTGACACCCAGGGACTCCTTTACATCATTTAAGGTCTATCAATTTTCACTTCAAATATGTGTGAGATTCATGTTATTTAAATGTTTACTGAGTGTCTGTTAGGTGCTAGAAGGATATTAAGCTGTAGATGGGAAGCTACCAAGATGAATAAGGCATAGTTGCTGTCCTCAAGAAGAATAGTCTTGAGAAAAGAAAGACATAATCCTAATATAACACGATTAAAGACAGTATAAGAGAAAAAAAAAAAAAAAAAAGCCACGCAGTTTAAGACTTTTACTAAGTTGACTCATTTTCAAAACTGACCCCCTCATTTTCCTTTACCTTCCTCTGAACTAGTCTGAAATAATTTTTATTTACTCCATTTTCTTCAGCTATAGCAGGGAGTCTGTATCTATAAAAACTAATAATTACCACCCACTACAACAAAGGTAGGAGTCATCTGTTCTGTTTCACTGCTATATTGCCAGTGCATAACAGAAAGTGGTACAGCTCCCTAATGTCCGATACAGGGTGGCTCATTCTTATCCTTCAGCTCTTAGTTGTGATGTCATCTATTCAGAAAGCCTTTCTCTAGGCACTCAATCTAAATTTTCTCTGCCCCTGTCACCCATTATTCTCTAGCATGTCTATTTCCTTCAAAGACCCAACTACCTTTGTAGTGAATGCTGTGATGTGCTACCCCGATTCACCTTAAAAACGAAGGACTCATTTCCCCAGCTGCTAGGAGTATTGAGACAGCCCTCAGCTGTCAGCTCCCTCGAGGACTGCCTTGAAGACAGGTGAAATTATACACTCTTTCTGGGGCAATGGGTATAAAGGTTTGTCTCTCACTCCAAGCTGGGACAACTCTGAAGGGCCATCCCAGCTCCAGGGGTTGGCAGATGACTTCTTGAGTCTGCACCGCAGCTCAGCTTTTCTGTGTGACCAATCCTGCTTCCTTCTTTCCTCTCCCTTCCACAGGTGATCCAAAAAAGTCCTCCCTAATAAATGTCCTAAGAAGCCTTGGTGGTGCAGGGGTTAAAGCTCTCTGCTGTTAACCTAAAGGTAATTGGTTCGAACCCACCAGCTGTCCCACGGGAGAAAGATGTGGTGGTCTGCTTCCAAAAAGATTTATAGCCTTAGAAACTCTATGGGGCAGTGCTATTCAGTCCTATAGGGTCACTATGAGTCGGAATTGACTCGGTAGCAATGGGTAATAAATGTCCTGCACACAAATCTCTTCAGTCTGCTTCCCAGAAAGCCAAACCTGGGACAATCTGGAAAACATTTTATTCATTTATCAGTTTACTCATTTATTGTTTCTTCTCCCATCACTAGAATATAAGCTCCATGAGGTCAGGGACCATACCTGTCTTGTTCACTGCTGTATCTGCTAACTTAGCACAGATAATTAGATAGATAAACTAACGAAGTTAATGAATGGATGGATGAAACTGCGGGTATTGACAGCAGATGTGAAATAAAAGATCGCCCCCTACAGCAACAGAAGGTGGAATGGCTCCATCTGGGAGGAGGATGAACACGACCCCAAGAGGTCTCCTCAATCTCAAAAAAATTATCATCCCCTAAAGTCGAAAGCCCTGTGAGTCTCGTTTCTGCTTTCACAAAGTTGGCATTATCATGTTGTACAACCTTCTGGCGGCCAGCTCCATGTCAGGGGGTGGCCCCCGCCGCCTAGCCTGCCTCGGGTATACCGTGCACCCTCCCCGAAACAAGTATACAGCGTGCCCTCCCAGTAAAGGAGGGAGTGACTGGAGCGCTGACGAGTCACAGGATTCAGCTAGAAGGTGGTAGCGCAAGTGCAATCAGTGCTTTGATTGGGACGCCTTTCCATCTACTTCACCGGGTTTCGGTGCGGATACAACACCTCCTCGCCATCCACATCCGTTTCATCAACTAGAATTTACTACACAGCGCCATTTTAAAGGTAGGTCTTTCGCCTCCTAACGAGCCAGCCTCCTCGTCCTCGACTCCAATTATCCTTCAGTGAGGACACCGGTGACCTTACTGAAGGGGGGGCGGGGGAGGCACCTACAAGGCACCCCTCCCCTCTCTTCGGTCGGGGAGAAAGCTGGCTTTTCCACCTGAGGTTTCAGAGCTCTCACCTGCCCACCAACTGCCTCGCCTCTCAAGGCCACCACCGCCAGCAGGTCGCAGCCGAGCCCCACGCCGCGGTCACCACCGATCCTGGCAAATCGCGCCCGGCGTTAGAAGGCGGAGCATCCGCAGCTTTGCAGTTGATGCCGAACCCGCTCCGATTCCGCGCCTCCGGGCTTTCGGCGAAGCTCTTAGAAAACGAAAGGGGTGCGTTAGGGGCTGGGCAGTGACCCTAATTAAGAGGAGGATGTGCTGGGGCAGAGTTAGCTCAGGTTCAATCTCAGCAAATTGTTGAAACTGTAAATTTAAACTAGTATAGCAAATCGGCTTGTCAGGACACAACGCCTACCTTATGGTGCGCTCTCAAGAGATATTTGTTGACTGAATGAAAAAGTAGCCGGCCGTTGCTAGCCGCCCTTTCCGTCCTCCCAGACTCGACCAATCACAAAGTCTCTGACTTGTCGCTCAGCGCCAATACCCCGCCTTCCTTTGCGGCTGCCTCCAAACCCAGGAGAAAAAAAATTAACCGTTTTAACTTCCCTGGAATCGAGTTGGAGATCGGACATGCGCGGTGAGAAGTGGTCACATTCAAGCTTCTGCCTTCAGTCGGTCCTGTGGGGGCTTACGGAGAGGTCGGAAGTCCTCTAACTCAGTGCCCTTCACAAATTAGACAATTTCCGCGTATATGTATATCCTGCTTTATGGTTCGTGGAAACACGTTTATTCTCTACCATTCAAAAACATACTGTAGGGAGTTATGTTTCCACGGCAACTTTTAAAAAAAATTTTTTAAGTTATCTGGCACTTTGAAAGCCAACTTTACTTCCCAGCCTGTCTTTCCTAAGATCCACTGCATTGAGAATTATTGTCCATCCTTATGGTGGTAGTTTTCCGGTGTCATAAAGACTATATACCACAGAAATATTGCGTTTTATTTATTTATTGTTTTTCTCTTTATCATGTCAGCTGTTCAGTACTGTGGGTAACTGAGATTCGCCACCTGTCAATCACAGTCATTGCGTTCCCAAGCCCTTAAAAGTCAACCTTTGCCGCCATTTTTGTTTTGGGCCCACCTTGAAAGCCGTCAAGTCAGAAACGGAGGCCATGTTTCTTTTGGGCAAATTTCTAGCGCTATCAAAGTCCCTCATGTATGTTTCGTCGCCATTTTAAATCTTGGTTGTGGCTTCAAGCGAAGGTGAAGCTGCCGAGATCATTTTGTGTTTGGGCAGCGGCAACGTTCCCAAACGCGCGGGGGGACACTGGGATGGGGAAATAAGCTTGAAGCACAAGTACGTAAAGCTCCTGAAGGTTGGCTTGCGAGCCTATCCTGCAGGTATTACTACATCAGTGGCCGTGGACAGTAACAAAAATAAAAGCCCGAACCCAAACCCCGCCACCATCATAGGTAAGAACAGTGGGGCTTCAGACAACCTAAGGAGTTCCTTCACTCGAACTGTTTACCCATTTCCTCTCTGGCACTCTGAGGTTTTTTTTTTTTGCTTTGATTTTTGAGCCTCTTCCAAATTCTTCTCTCTGCTTCCATCTCTCTTCACTGTTTTCAAAGAGCTAAAACATTGTTAAATCTAAGGATCTGGGAAGCTTGAGTTTTAAAGTGGAAGTACTAGTCTGGAAAATTTTGTTTTTTTTTGAAGGACAAAGTGAAACATAATGAATGGGCCAGGTATTTGTATCAAGCTGTGTCTGCCCACATCTATATGATAAATGCAGTCGCCCTCCTAGACGTTTTTGGGGTGTGACCTAAATACAGTATGTGTGCGTATATACTCCCCATTCATTCATTTATTCACCACTTTTATTGAATACCTAATGCATGTGTGGAACCCTGGTGGCTCAGTGCTTAAGAGCTTTGCTGCTCACCAAAAGATCTGCAGTTGGAATCCACCAGCCACTCCTTGGAAACCTTATGAGGCAGTTCTGCTTGGTCCTATAGGGTCGTTATGAATCTGGCAACAAGGTTTAATGCATGCTAGAAGTCCTTGGGTGGTGCAGTTAAGGTGATTGCCTGCTAGTGGAAGTGCTGGAGGTTTGAGTTCACCAGAGGCACCTTGTAAGAAAGGCCTGGCCATCTGCTCTTGAAAAAATTGGCCATTGAAAACCCTATGAAGCGCCCCCCCCCAAAAAAAAAAACCAAACCCATTGCCATGGAGTCGATTCTGACTCATAGCCACCCCATAGGGTTTCCAAGGCTGTAAATCTCTATGGAGGCCGATTGCCACATCTTTCTCCCGTGGAGCTGCTGGTGATTTCCAACCACCAGCCTTTCAGTTAGCAGTCATGGCTTTAACCACCGCACCACCAGGGCTTATTCTATGAAGCACAGTTCTACATAATTAACATTTACGTAGCTATGTGCCGGGCATAGTTCTACTCTGACACACATGGCAGCACCGTGGGTCAGAATTGACTCAATGGCAACTGGTTTAATGTATGCCAAGACCTAGGGATTGAGCAGTAAACTTAAAAAATAACAACAAAAACACCTTTCATCTTAACTATCACCTCGGCAGCTAGGTTGGGGCAAGTAACAGTATTGTATGGTTCTTAGCACTGTTAAACTGTACAAACAAGTACTCCGCTTTCTTCTTTCCCTATCCTCCCACCTTCCCTTTTTCCTCTGCTGTAGGAATAAAGTGTATTGACACTTCTTTCTCGGGTCCTAGACAGAGTTGTAAGGCGCCCTCGTGACGCAATGGTTAAGTGCTCAGCTGCTAACAAAAGGTTGGCGGTTCGGACCCACCCAAGCGGTTCTGTGTAAGAAACACGTAGCAGTTCGCTTATGTAAAGATTACAACCAAGAAAACCCTATGGGTCAGTTCTGCCCTGTCACATGGGGTCGCTATGAGTCAGAATCGACTTTATGTCACCCAACAACAACAGATATAGTTGTAGGCCAGTTGGCCAATTTTACAAGTTGCTCAGGGCCTTGTTTCTCAAAGTCGATCCACAGACCAGAAGCATTAGCATCACCTGGGAGCTTGTTAGAAATGTCGTCTCAGCCCCCATCCCAGACCTGTGGAGTCAGCATCTCCTTCGAATGACTCCTTTACACCTTACAGTTCGGGGAGCACTGACTTAGGGCATGGACTAAGAGAAAGCCCGCCTCTTTCCAACCTGTGCTTCTTAACAAGATTCACAATGTATAGTCAGTTTATTATGTATATTAAGTACAGTGGACATTTTTAGCCTACCATCCTGATGTCAAGATACCCATTTAACATTCTAAAAAACTTGAGAATTTGCCAGTCCAGCATATTTTTATGTAATTTCTGTTACAACATTGAAAGTAGAGTTGTTTTTTTTTAAAGTTTATATTGTAAAAAAAAAAAAAAAAAAGTACTGTCTCCTGCCTTCTTTCGACTATCCTCTGTGCATGTTCTTATAATTTATAAAAACGTGGACTCAAGCCCGCATTTGGACCACAGTTCAATATTAACTTAGATAACCTTGGTCCATGGTTTAGCAAAGCTTTTTGTGGCACCTTGCTTTCTTGAGAAATCTTAACTCTACATCGGGAGTTCTCAACCTTGGCTGCAAGGGAAAGTTGCCTGGGGATCTTGAAAAGACTGTCAATCAGTATCAGCAGAGGTTGAGACACTGGGTAGAATTAAGGAGCCAGGAAGATATTTGAAAGAACAGCAAACCACTTTTACATTTTTCACTTTTCATTATTTTCATTATGTAGATTTTTCTCCCCCTTATGGTTTTATCTAAAATAACTAGGAATTTGAAGGCAACAAAGAGAATCGACCTGGGAACGTGGGGAACCAGTTCAACTCTTGTTTATTTATTTTTATTTTGTCTCATATGAGTGTTAGGAATTCTGTCACTAAAATACTTTATGTTCTGTGAATGTGAGGAAGTATTTTATAAGTATAATATTCATCGCTTCTCATTTTCACATACTGTATCTTAGATGTGGCGGGAGAGGATGGTAGGTAAGAGCCAGGCTCCCTGGGTTCAAGGCCTCTTGTCTCCATTTACCAGCTGTGTGACCCTGAGCAAATTACTTAACCCCTCTGTGCTTCAGTTTCTTCATTTGTAAAATAGGATTGATGTGACGTTGGATAAGTTAATCATGCCAGAAAAGTGCTTAGAATTGTGCCTGGCACATAGTCACAGTACATAAATGTTAATTAACTGTCACTATTTTTATTTAAATTTTTGGATTATTAAGGTTTGTTCATGCATGCAAATCACCATCAGGAAAGGTATCGCGGTTCTGTAGCTTTTCAGTACATACGCTCGTTTGGAAAAGAGGGTGGTCTAAACACAATATACCAGGTCAGGAAGGTTTTTTTTTTTTTTTTTTAGAATGGTCTTTTTTTTTCCCCTCTGAACAGCTTTATTGAGGTACAATTGTCATATAGTAAACTGCACATATTTAAAGTATACGATTTGACATGTTTTAACATGTATACACCAGGGAAACCATCACTAGAAACAAGATAATGAATGTATCCATCATCCCACAAAGTTTCCTCTTGCCCCTTTGTAATCTCTTTCTTGGGCTGCTCTCTTCCAGGCAACCACTGATCTGCTTTCTGTCACTATAATAGTTTGCATTTCCTAGATTTTTATCTAAATGGAATATTACAGTATATGCTTTTTTTTTGAGGGGGTGGTATGTCTGGCTTCTTGGCGCAGTGGTAAGTGTTCTGCTGCTAACCAAATGTCGACAGTTTGACTCCACCAGCCCCTCCTTGGAAACCCTTTGGGGCAGTTCTGCTCTGTCCCGTAGGGTTGCTCTGAGTCGGAATCGACTTGGCGGCAGTGAGTTTGGTTTTTGGTTTTTCTTTCACTCATCTTAATTATTTTGAGAGCTACCCATGTTGTTAGGAGCCCTGGTGGTGCAACGGTTAAGTGCTCGGCTGCTAATCAAGAGGTTGGCTGGCGGTTTGAACCCACCCAGCCTAGAAAACCCTATGGGACAGTTCTACTCTGTCACATGGGGGTCCCTGTGAGTCAAAATTGACTTAAGGGCACTTAACAACAAATCCTTGTTACTGCCAAGTATCAATAGTTCCTTCCTCTTTAATTCCTGATTAGTATTCCATTGTATGGATATACCATAGTTTGCACATTTCACCAGCTTCTGGGCATTAGCCTTGTTTTTGTTTTAACAGTGCTCATTTTCACATTGTTTCGTTCTCCCCCAGCTTATTTGAACGGGGGTGGGGCGGTGGGGGGAGAAAAGTCTAATTATTTGGTGCCCAAAGCTCCTACAGACAGTGAGACCAGGTGACAGTGGTAACACTTGTTTGTGTCAAGGCTTCACTTTTGCCTTTGTGTAATTTACAGATGAATGTTTTCTAAGTAAAACTTACAATGACTTATTTTAAATGCAAAATGCATGCAGTGCCTTTTTAGTGGATTTTATGTCTTAACGCATAAACGCCTAATCATTTTAAGCTGCCTTAAATCTTTAAAGTCTACTATTTATACATGACCTTTTAGGGATTGAGAACAATAATTCCTGTGCATTAAGAAACCTGCTTATTAGGCAGCAAAGTAGAGATCTATATAGCCAAGCCTAGAGGATTCTAAAACTGCCTTTTGTCAGTAGATGGAGAGTGCCGTTTATATTTTGTGTTGCTGTACATACATTTCTAAAGTCTTTTTGCTTCTGTTACAGGAATCAGTGTCTGGTAGTTATTATGGTATTGGCATTTTGTGCCTGAATAAATAGGCACTGGTAACAAAAATTGAATTTGACTTGTGTTACTTATAAGATAGTATATAGAATATCACTGTTACAGTATTTTGGATGCTTAAAAGTTCATTTGTGCCACTATTTTGATTTTTTTCTCTAGTTTGAAAAGATTGGATGGGGGATTTTTACAAATTTATTTTTAAATTTATGTACAATAAAATTCACTGTTGTTGGCTTCATTAATTTTGACCAGTGCATTGAGTCCTGTGACCGCTGTTAAATGAGGATACAGAACTGCTCTGTCACCCTCCCCAAATTCCCTCCTGCTGCCCCTTTGTAGTGACCCATCCCCACCGCTCTCCCCTTAACACCAGCAATCTGTCTCCCTCCTAGTTTTTGTATTGGAAAGATTAGCTTTTAAGACATTACATTAATGATTATCAGAAGTTTTTTTTCCCTATGGTGAAGGTGAACAGGAAGCTGGTAGTTATCAGAGTGGGACTTGAGTTCCAAGATAGAGTGATTGTGTGCTGTCTGCTCCTGCCGTCTGCACTTATAATAATGATTATGGTTAACTCTGAACACTGTGTACCAGGCTCTGGGCCAAGTGTTTACATATCTGATACTGTGTAATCCTCACAGGACCTATGAAATGGAAACTGTGGTTATCCCATTTCACAGATGAGAAAACCAGAGTCTTAGAGAGTTTAAATAGCCTATCGCATGAAGAGGCAGAACGTGAACCAATTTCTGTTTTACTAGAACCTGAGGGTGTGCCTGTACCATGGATTAATATGTCTGTTCTACCAAAGTATTAAATAAAAATTAAAACCAGTTGCTGTCGAGTCGATTCTGACTCATGGCAACCCCCTGTGTGTCAAAGTAGAATTGTGCTCTGTAGGGTTTTCAGTGGCTGATTTTTCAGAAGTAGATCACCAGGCCATTCTTTCAAAGCGCCTCTGGGTAGACTCAAACCACCAACCTTTTAGTAAGCAGCTGAGCACATTAACCATTTGCACCACCCAGGGACTCCAAATAAAAATTTCCCGTTGCTTATTAATGAAACATTTTAAACAGGCCCTGGGGAGAGTTTTCTGTGGATGCAGCAAAAAGAGGAGGTCCGGATTAAGGGTCAGCTGACCGGGTTAAGGGTGTAGAGTGAGTAAAAGGTGGGCTCTTCCATAGAATTAATTTTGGTCAAGGATTTCAGTATTTGACCCACACCTAAGGGCAAAGAAAAGAAAAAAAATCCTAATTTTTTTGTCACTTGCATTATTTTCCTTCTATTGTTGGAAGTATAATAAGTTTCTAGATAAAATTTGAAATCTGGTGATTAGAAGCCTGACATTTATTTCTGGTCTTATTAATCTGAAGTAGTTGCTTTGGCTTATGACACAGGCCAGGAACACTAGAGGGAAGACAAATGTGGATTTCAGTGTGCCTTGGATTTTCCCACAGAATAATCTAGAAGGTCATTGGCTTTCTTTATTAGAGTTTATCTCTGCTTTGTATTTAAATGACAGGATAGTCATGTGATGATCGTTTAATCTACTTCCATTCCCTCCTCAAATTCATTTTCTTTCCTTTCCCCATTAAAGACACATGCATACTTATTTTCGGTGGGATCATACATATGCTATCAAAGGCTCCTCTTGGTGAAAGTATGTCTGTTTTCAGTCCAGAAAAGTGGGCTCAAGAATGTCGAATAGAGGATGAGAGTGAGACATTATTTGCAGGATTTATAATATATACTTTAACTTTTCAGCATGCTTATGTAAATTATGCTTTCAGATATTTGGGAAATTGATCTTTTTGGAGATTGTCCTGAACTTATTAAAAATAGGCAACAAAATAATTCCACTAAATTTAGACTGAACTGACAGCTCTGGGAACAAGGCTTTTTAACATTTATGCTTTAAAACCCAGGCTCTGAACTTGCTGCTCTCTCCTGAAAGCAACTTTGAGAGCCTAGGAAAGTAATTTTTTAAGATGCACATTTGCTTTTTAATAGTCAGTAAAACAAGTTTAGAAAAGCCTCAGGATGTTCCCAGATTCACAACTTAATACTGAGGCTAAGAATATCTTTTCCATTAAAGTGGATGTTAGAATGTCAGTATTTTAAATACCAAAAAAATTATGCACTGAAAAACTCCCATTTAAGGCCCAAACTTCAACCTACCTCTGATCTGTTGCCCATTATTTTCAATACAAAAGATTTTTAGATCTTCTCTGTGTGTGTTTATATGAATTACAACTCTTTCAACTTTGGCTGCATGATACGTAAAACTTACATGCTATTTATATATGGAAGTAGGTCCAGAGTGCTTTGAACTTTTAAAAAGACTTCATGTGAAATTTTGGGATTTGGGGACAGTACAGTTACATTCTACCAGCCATCTGTCAGTTTGTCGTACTGTAGTGGCTTGCGTGTTGCTGTGATGTTTGAAGCTCTACCACTGGTTTTTCAAATACAAGTATGTTCACCCACGGTGGACAGGCTTCAGTCAAGCTTCCAGACTACGGCAGACTAGGAAGAAAGGCTTGGTGATCTACTTCCAAAATTATTCACTGAACACCTCACGGCTCACAACAGAACCTTGTCTAGCTCCCTTGCTTTGTACACGTCATCAGGAGGGGTCAGTCAGTCAGTGGAGGAGGACATCATGTTGGTGAAGTAGAGGGTCAGCGAGGATGTGGCGGCCCTCGGTGAGATGAATTAGTACAATAGCCTCAACGATGGACTCGAACATCTGGTAATTGTGAGGATGATGCAGGGCCAGGCAAAGTTTCGTTCTGTTGTACATGAGGTTACCATGAGTTGGAGTTGACTCAATGGCATCCATCTATGTATCTATATGTCCATCTGTCTAAACTATGTAAACATACATTAGATAAAGGAGTATCAATCTGAAAAAATGGAAATTAACCCAGTCAGTAGCCTCTAATTTAGTAATGTCAACACACTAAAGTCAGCAAACTTTTGATGGCTACCTGTTCATGCCTCAGGTATCAAAGAGGACAGGAGTGGACCCTCTCTCCTCTTGCCCTCCCCACCCTACTGTGTCCTGCCAGACCTGCTGAGACTTGGCTGGGAGACAGAGACACCTTGCTCTGGGCACCACCTTTGCCAATTTTTCTATTAGTTTATTTTATTTTGAATACTCGTCCTTTGCTTGTTGTATATCTTGCGAATAGCTTCTCCTGGTTGTGACTGTCCCTCACCCTCCATTTCTTTATGGAACATAAAGTTTTAATTTTTCTGACAAAAATAAAAAATTAACTTTTTATTCTGAATTAATTATAGATTCACAGGAAGTTGCAAAAAAATGTACAGGAAAGTCCTGTGTACCTTTCACTTAGTTTCCCTCAATGGTAACATCTTACATAACTATAGTACAAATATCAAAACCAGGAAATAGATATTGGTACAATTCACAGAGCTTATCAGATTTCACCAGTTTTAACATACATTTATTTATCTGTGTGTGTTTCTGTGCAATTTTATAAAGTATAGATTTGTGTAATGACTACCATAATCAAGATAAAGAACTTTCTCATTGCCACAGTCTTCCTCCTGCCACCCATTTATAGCCACACACCCATCTTCGCATCTTTAACCCCTGGCAACTATTAATCTGCTCTTCATGTCTATAATTGTGTTATTTCAGTAATGTTACATGAATAGAATCATATATTATGTGACCTTTTGTGATTGACTTTTGCAGTCAGTATAATTTCCTTGAGATCCATCTAAGTTGTTTTGTGTAGCTCGTTCCTTTGTATTGTGGAATAATACTCCATGGAGTGAGTGTGCCACAGTTTGTTTAACCAGTCACCACCCACTGGTGCACATCTGAGTTTTTTCTAGTTTTTGGCTATTACGAATAAAGTTATGACTGCAAACAGTCATGTACAGGTTTTCATGCAAACATAAATTTCCATTTCTCTTGCTGTTGGGCCTAGCTTTTAACAATGGATTATCTAATATAATAAAAGCACAAACAGCAAAAGACAAAATAAATAAGTAAGACCTCATGAAAATTAAAAACCTTTGTTCATCAAAAGACATTACCAAACAAGTGAAAAGAAAAAATAAGCTGGGAGAATATCTTCAGAAATCATACATCCAATAAGAATCTAATAACCAAAATATACATAAAACTTCAACAACTTAACAAAAAGATAAATAACCCAATCATAAGTCAGGCAAAGGACTTGAATAGACATTTCACCAAAAGGATATTCAGATGGCCACCAAACGCCTGAAAAGATGCTCACTGTCATTAACCATCAGAGAGATGCATATCAAAACCACTGTGAGACACTATTTCACTCCCACTAGGATGGCTAAGATAAAAAGAAATAGAAAATAACGAATGTTGGTGAGGATGTGGGGAAATTGGAACCCTTATCCATTGTAGGTAGGATGCAAAATGGTAGAGTTGTTGTGGAAAAGCATGTGACAGTTCCTCAAAAACTAAAAATAGAAGTACCTTATGACCCAGCAATTCCACTCCTAGGTGTATACCCAAAAGACTTGAAAGCAGAGACCCAAACAGAGACTTGTACACCAGTGTTCATCGCAGCACTCTTCCCAATAGCTGAAAGGTGGAAACAGCTTAAATGCCCATCAGCATATGAATGGATAAACAAAATGTGGTACAACATAGTGGATACTGCTCATCCAATAGGAGAAACTCAACAATGCTACAGTATGGTTGGAACTTGAAGATGTTACACTGAGTGAAATAAACCAGTCACAAAAGGACAAATATTATATGATCTCACGTATATGAAAGGACAAGAAAAGGCAAATGTGTAGAGACCAAAGTTTGTTAGTGTTTACCAGGGGCATGAGGGTGAGGAAAAGGGCGGTTAAGGGTTTATGGAGTACTGAATTTCAGTTTATGGTAATGGAAAGATCTCATTGATTAAGGGTAGCGTTGCACAGCTGATTATTTTAAGTGCCGTCAATACATTGTACACCTGTAAAACGTTGAATTGGCAAAAGTTGTGTGATAGACATATTTACAATGATGATAAAAAAATAGTAATTGTTGAGGCTTTTATATACAACCAAACACCTCATGAGATTTGGTTCCTTGATTTGGAGGTTTAGGGTCATGGTTTCATGGGACATCCCAGTTAATTGGCCTAATATGTTTAGTGTTTCTATTCTACTTCCTACTTTTTGCGTAGTTCCTGGGGTCTTGAATGCTTGCAGGTGGTCATTAAAGGCACAACAGTTGGTCTCTATTTGCCTGGAGTGACAGAGGAAGGTGGAGAGTTGGGAATAGAAGAAGGAAATGGAACTTGTGGCTAATTGCTTCCATGAACAACTGCCTCCTTTGCCATGAGACCAGAACTGGATGGTGCCCAGCTACCATTACTGAACATTTTGATCAAAGATTCTATAGAAGAATCCTGATCAAAAGGGGAAAAATGCAGAACAGAATTGCAGATTTATGGAACAGAGTTTCTGGAGCCATGGAGGCTGGGTGAAACCCTGAACCTATTGCCCTGAGGTAATCTTTAAACCTTAAATCAAAAATATCTTCTGAAGTCTCCTTTTTTTTTTTTTTAAATTTTAT